>NC_084619.1:38413230-38605730 GCF_033978795.1 Nerophis ophidion
GCCCGATTGTAGCTGAGATAGGCGCCAGCGCCCCCCGCGACCCCGAAAGGGAATAAGCGGTAGAAAATGGATGGATGGATAATTCTGAATTATTCATATTTATTTGCTGCTTTTCCATTAATGATGAACGAGAAACCGTTTTTGAAGCCAGTGCAGCAAGAAGTGGATCATATTTTGCCAACATAGTGTTTCATATTTATGTCCTAATTTCTCTTTCTTGATGACTTAACTGATTATTGCTTATATGATCATGTGACCCCCCCCCCCCCCCCCCCCCCACACACACACCCCTTATATAATGTACATCTGCTAAAAATGTATTTGGATTGTTCTAACATTTTGTATTATTTGTACTTTTTACTGGTATTACTGCTGTTATTAACATCTTTTATTTCATGAAATCCTTTGCCTGTGTTTCTGACAAACGTGTGAATTTTTAATCATTAGTCACGTTTTGTCTGTCTTATGCTGTGAAGTTGTGATTTTGCACTTGATTGTGTTGTATGTTGTCATTAAAAAGAAGTAAAGTTGTAGCCAACCCAACTTTGTTGCTGCATTGTTTCTTTTACTATCCTCTTAGGCGGTTTTATCTGGGGGTCACATGGACAATTGCCCAGGGCCACATTCTCTGGGGCATGGGTCAAAAAGTATATTCCAGCAGAACGGATGTCATTCTCCAAGAACACATTGCATCCAGATTTGGAAATTCTCGTCGTGTATTGTTTGCTCCTAAAAATGAATCCGGCAGTTATTTCCAATGATATCAATTAGTGTTTGAGTAATGGTAGATAACTAATTGTACTTGGAACGCACCCTTGCAATCGCCAGACTCGATAGAATTGAATAGAACTGGAGCCCATCTGCCCGCGTACACAGTACAGATAAAGGAATGTGAAACTTTTATTTTTATCTTAATTCATGCTTATGTTGCCCTGGTCCATCATTACTGTAAAACTGATATGATTAACAGTATAAGCAAAAAACTAAATATTTCTGGACTTCCATAGACACCATGTTGCTCATGCTCTTTCGGCATTTTCTCAAGCATCTTGAGGAAAAAAACATCAGCAGAAGAGGATGCAAAATAGGCTTTTCTCTCGATTTAGATTGCAAGTTTGCTTTTCTTTCTCCGTTTTTACGAAAGTTCTGACTCAGTCTCTCTCCCTTTGTGGGCGCCCCTGATTTTCAGGGTTGCATTTGGCTTAAAAGTTAAAGTACCAATGATTGTCACACACACTAGGTGTGGTGAAATTTGTCCTCTGTTCCACCCCCTAGGACAGTGGTTCTCAAACGGGGCACGCGTACCCCTGGAGGTACTTGAAGGTATGCCAAGAGGTACGTGAGATTTTTTTTTTAAATAGCAACAATTCAAAAATCCTTTATAAATATATGTATGGAATAATACTTCAAAAAATATGAATGTAAGTTCATAAACTGTGACAAGAAATCAACAATGCAATATTCAGTGTTGACAGCTAGATTTTTTGTGGACATGTTCCATAAATATTGATGTTAAAGATTTATTTTTTGTGAAGAAATGTTTAGAATGAAGTTGATGAATCCAGATGGATCTCTATTACAGTCCCCAAAGAGGGCACTTTAAGTTGATGATTACTTCTATGTGTAGAAAGCTTTATTTATAATTGAATCACTTGTTTATTTTTCAACAAGTTTTTAGTTAGTTTTATATCTTTTTTTCCAAATAGTTCAAGAAAGACCACTAGAAATGAGCAATATTTTGCACTGTTTTACAATTTAATAAATCAGAAACTGATGACGTAGTCCCATTTTTACTTCTGTATCTCTTTTTTTCAACCAAAAATGCTTTGCTCTGATTAGGAGGTACTTGAATCAAAAAATGTTCAAAGGGGGTACATCACTGAAAAAAGGTTGAGAACCACTGCTCTAGGAGGTGAGGAGCGCAGTGAGCAGCAGAGGTGGCTGTGCTCGGGAATACTTTTTGGTGATTTAACTCCCAATTCCAACCCTTGATGCTGAGTGCGGAGCAGGGAGGTAATGGGTCCCATTTTTATAGTCTTTGGTATGACCATAAGTCTTTTTTTGGTTTTACTTCAAAAGTCCAACCAAAACTATTCTTCTTCGTATCAGAATCATTCAAATGATGGCTTCAAATTACACTGCCCACGCTTGGTCCGTTCCATTTTGCGTGAGTCAATTAAACTGGAGAGGTCCATACTTTCCTCATATTCCCATTATTTGGAAATGCGTGCATGGTCATCCCTTCTTTAGTTGTGTTGCTACAACCTGCAACAATGTATCATCCATCCATCCATTTTCTACCGCTTATTCCCTTTTGGGGTCGCGGGGGGCGCTGGCGCCTATCTCAGCTACAATCGGGCGGGAGGCGGGGTACACCCTGGACAAGTCGCCACCTCATCGCATGGCCAACACAGATAGACAGACAACATTCACACTCACATTCACACACTAGGGCCAATTTAGTGTTGCCAATCAACCTATCCCCAGGTGCATGTCTTTGGAAGTGGGAGGAAGCCGGAGTACGCGGAGGGAACCCACGCATTCACGGGGAGGACATGCAAACTCCACACAGAAAGATCCCGAGCCTGGATTTGAACCCAGGACTGCAGGACCTTCGTATTGTGAGGCAGACGCACTAACCCCTCTCCCACCGTGAAGCCCAGCAGTAGCACAATGATTTTTTATTTAAAAGTACTAATGAGCTTGTTTATATATTTGACCATTCCTTCAAATTCTTTGCAAAAATGTCTTAAGTCATGACGAAGATGCTAGCAAAACACATACTACACTATATGAAATTACCTCCTGTCTTCTGTAGGTGATGTCAGCAGGCTGATGAAGGCCCGCCCATATTTTGGAGCTAAACGTGGGTCTTTCAAAATCTGCTTAAACTCATTCCAAAAATAAGTCTCAAATCACAACTGTGTTTATTTTGGGGGACAATTTTACCTGCAGACATTCAACCTGCTCAGGGGCCTTGTGGTTAGAGTGTCGTGAGTTCAAACCCGGTCGAGTCATACCAAAGACCAAATACCTCCCTGCTTGGCATTCAGTATCAAGGGTTGAAATTGGGGGTTAAATCACCAAAATGATTCCTGAGCGCGGCCACCGCTGCCCCTCACTGCTCCCCCCCTCTCCTCCCAGGGGGATGGGTCAAATGCAGAAGATCATTTCACCACACCTAGTGTGTGTGTGTGACTATCAGTGGTACTTTAACTTTAGTCATTTTTAGGACCAGAACTATAAAATGAAAAATGGCAGCTTCAGAAGGACCCTAAAATATGATATAATATCAAAAATATCACTGTTTTAAACTTGCTATTCACTATGAAAATGTTGAACGGTAAAAAATGAGGAAATTATGAGTCAGAGTGAGTTAGTTTAGACTTGACTGCTTGTTGAGGTGTGGATGGGGGGAGAACCCTGAATGGGGGTCAGCATTGAAGCTACAATATGTGCAATACAGGATATGCATTATGTAAAATGTGAAATCATGTGACAGCGTATGGTTGCACACACACATACACTAATCTGTTTTTTGGGGGAATTGAGGGAATTAAAATGATGCGTTCAAGAGTCTGATGGCCTGAGGGAAGAAGCTGTTACAGAACCTGGAGGTTTTTATTAACTCGCTGGAATATCAAACCAATACAACATACATCCGTAAATGTGGATGCATATGCAAAATTGCAATATATTTATCTGTACAGTAATCTATTTATTTTAGCACCTTTTTTGAAAATGCAAACACTCTGCACCTTCTTGCTCTTTTATCCTGCACTACATTGAGCTAATGCAGCAGCATTCTGTTCTTCAAGATTCAAGATTGTTTATTGTCATATGCACAGTTAAACAGAGTTTGCCGTTCAATGAAAATCTTACTTTGCTAGCCCACCCTTCAACAAGTCACACGGTACTTAGCTAAAAATAAAATTAAAAAATAAAAATGTATATACAAGGCACAGTAAGTAACATAACATTATTGCACATTCTGATTGACAGTCAACAGTATAAATATGGAGGTGACCATGGATCACAGCAGCAGTTAAAGTGTCTTTAGTGATCAAAGGTGAAAAGTGTCTACAGTGATGGTTCACAGTTCGGGGGTGGTCAAGGTAGCTGTCTTTTGTTCAAAAAGACAAAAGTAAAGACGAGGGGGGTGGGAGCTACCATTCACAAGTTAGCACTCACAAGCCTGATGGCCTGTGGGTAGAAACTGTTTGTCAGTCTCGTAGTCCTGGATTTCAGGCTCCTGTATCGTCTGCCTGATGCTAGGAGGCTGAAAAGACTGTGCTGGGGGTGTGTACTGTCCTTTATGATGTTGTGTGGTCTCCTGGTGGCCCTGGTAGAGTACATGTCCTGTAGTGAAGGGAAGGCTGCTCCTGATATGTACTGAGCAGTTTTAATCATGTACTGTAAAGTTCAAATTTGAATGACAATAAAGGAAGTCTAAGTCTAAATACAAATCTTCAAACATTGATGTAATGCAGCTGTATCATTTTGCACATTGTTGCATATGTATGCTGTTTGCTTGTAATTTAGTGACTGAATTTAAAGAACACTAGAGTGCTTTTGAAAAGCACCTATAAAATAATTATTATGGTGGCCGTCCCTAAATGTCATAAATGGCATGGAAACAAAAGAGCATGCTTCATCATGATGAGGGCTATGAAGCTGTCTTAACGTTCCATCCATCCATAAAAATGGGACCCATTACCTCCCTGCTTGGCACTCAGCGTCAAGGGTTGGAATTGGGGGTTGAATCACCAAAAATGATTCCCGGGCGCGGCACCGCTGCTGCTCACTGCTCCCCTCACCTACCAGGTAGTGATCAAGGGTGATGGGTCAAATGCAGAGAATAATTTCGCCACACAATCATTGCTACTTTAACTTTTAACTTTTTCCTACAGCTTATTCCCTTCAGGGTCGCGGGGGGCGCTGGATCCTACCTCAGCTACAATCGGGCAGAAGGCGGGGTACACCCTGGACAAGTCGCCCCTCATCACAGGGCCAACACAGATAGACAGACAACATTCACACTCACATTCACACACTAGGGCCAATTTAGTGTTGCCAATCAACCTATCCCCAGGTGCATGTCTTTGGAGGTGGGAGGAAGCCGGGGTAGCCACGCAGTCACGGGGAGAACATGCAAACTCATTACTTTCTCCAAATAATTTAAGTTGTTTTGTTGGGGCAGAACGGTGGTAGAGGGGTTAGTGCGTCTGCCTCACAATACGAAGGTCCTGAGTAGTCCTGAGTTCAATCCTGGGCTCGGGATCTTTCTGTGTGGAGTTTGCATGTTCTCCCCGTGAATGCGTGGGTTCCCTCCGGGTACTCCGGCTTCCTCCCACTTCCAAAAACATGCACCTGGGGATAGGTTGATTGGCAACACTAAATTGGCCCTGGTGTGTGAATGTGAGTGTGAATGTTGTTTGTCTATCTGTGTTGGCCCTGTGATGAGGTGGGGACTTGTCCAGGGTGTACACCGCCTTCCGCCCGAATGTAGCTGAGATAGGCGCCAGGTACCCCCCGCAACCCCAAACAGAACAAGCGGTAGTAAATGGATGGATGGATTTTAAATAACACTAAAGTGCTTTTGAAAAGCACCTAAGAAAATAATTTTTATGGGAGCCGTCCCCAAATGTCATAAATGGCATAGTAACAAAAGAGCAATTTGCTTCAACATAATGAGGGCTATGAAGCTGTCTTAAAGGGGAACATTATCACCAGACCTATGTAAGCGTCAATATATACCTTGATGTTGCAGAAAAAAGACCATATATTTTTTAACCGATTTCTGAACTCTAAATGGGTGAATTTTGGCAAATTAAACGCCTTTCTGTTTATCGCTCTGGAGGCGATGACGTCAGAATGTGACGTCACCTAGGTAATACAGCCGCCATTTTCATTTTCAACACATTGTAAACATTGGGTCTCAGCTCTTTTATTTTCCATTTTTTCGACTATTTTTTGGAACCTTGGAGACATCATGCCTCGACGGTGTGTTGTCGGAGGGTGTAACAACACTAACAGGGAGGGATTCAAGTTGCACCACTGGCCCAAAGATGCGAAAGTGTCTGCCGCCAGACCCCCATTGAATGTACCAAAGTGTCTCCACATTTTACCGGCGATGACAGACATGGCACAGAGATGTATGGATAACCTGCAGATGCATTTGCAACGATAAAGTCAACGAACTCACAAAGGTGAGTTTTGTTGATGTTGACTTATGTGCTAATCAGACATATTTGGTCGCGGCGTGACTGCCAGCTAATCGATGCTAACATGCTATGCTAATCGACGCTAACATGCTATTTACCGGCGGTGCTAAAGCAGACATGGCAAAGAGATGTATGGATAACCTGCAGATGCATTTGCAACAATAAAGTCAACAAAATCACAAAGGTGAGTTTTGTTGATGTTGACTGCCAGCTAATTGACGCTAACATGCTATTTACCGGCGGTGCTAAAGCAGACATGGCACAGAGATGTATGGATAACCTGCAGATGCATTTGCAACTATATTACCTTTCCTTCCACCCACATTTATTGGGAAAAAAACACTTTCCAATCGACAGATTTAAGTTGCTCCAGTGTCACAAGATACGAAAGTCCTGATCGTTTGGTCCGCACATTTTACCGGCGATGCTAACGCAGCTATTCGGCCATGCTATGGCTATGAATAGCGTCAATAGTTATTCGCTTAATAGCTTTAGTTTCTTCTTCAATACTTTCATACAACCATCCGTTTTAATACATGCGTTATCTGTTGAATCGCTTAAGCCGCTGAAATCCTAGTCTGAATCCGAGCTAATGTCGCTATATCTTGCTGTGGTATTCGCAATTGTTTGTTTACATTGGCAGCACTGTATGACGTCACAGGGAAATGGATAGTCGCATCGCAAATAGCGAATATCAAGCACTTTAAAGCTTTTTTTTTAGGGCTATTCCGAGATCGGTAAAATTTTGAAAGAAACTTCAAAAAATACAACAAGCCACTGGGAACTGATTTTTATTGTTTTTAACCCTTTGGAAAAATTGTGATAATGTTCCCCTTTAACATTACTTGCTCCAAATAATTTAAGTTGTTTTGTTGCCATCTCCTGGTGAATGATGGATATAGTGTTCTGTTGTTACTTTTTGGTTGGCCAACGATTTACGTTGTATTATGCTACCTGACGGGAAATGAGGTAGTCTGTTCTGAAGTCTGAATTTAAGAGACGTAACTTCATCCCTGGATGTGATTCATGTTTTTTCCTTGGCTTCCGGTCTCCGTCTAAATGTGAATAAGTGTGAACTGATGGCTGTAAAGAGATGTGAATACTTATCACTAAAAATCAGAGTTCTAAATCGGTCTTCAACTTTAATCCAATTGTAGAAAAAACTAAGAAAAGATTTAACCAATGGCTACAGAGAGATTTATCTTTAAAAGGCAGAACCTTACATTCCAAAGCCGAAGGTATCTCCAGGCTTACATATGCAGCTATTTCTTTAGATCAGGGGTAGGCAACCTATGGCTCTAGAGCCAGATGTGGCTCTTTTGATGACTGCACCTGGCTCTCAGATAAGTCTTAGCTGACATTGCTTAACACGGTAGGTAATGAATAATTCCGCTGGTAATCACAGTGTCAAAAATAACGTTCAAAATATAAAACATTCTCATGCATTTTAATCCATCCATCCGGTTTCTACCGCACCTGTTCAAGAAGTCGCATTAACGGTAAGAATGATTTTATTTATTGTGGGTTAGCTTCAGAATAACAATGTTATTGAAACGAATAAGAGACTTATTATACTCTAAAAGTGTTGGTCTTACTTAAAAATCCACGCATTTAGTTGTGTTCAATGTTAAAAATATATATTATATGGCTCTCATGGAAATACTTTTTAAAATATTTGGCTTGGATGGCTCTCTCAGCCAAAAAGGTTCCCGACCCCTGCTTTAGATGTTAATCAAAAAATATGTAAAACTGTTGACAAAATACTGGTTGACTTTATTCGGAAAAACAAAATTCATTATATTAAGACATCTGTTATAATGAACAATTACAATCAGGGTGGTCTAAACTTTCTTGATTTCACTACACTAAACAACACCTTTAAAATTAATTGGATAAGACACTACTTGAAAGACCCTACCTCAATTTGGAACTTTATTTCTCATCATGTATTTTCTAACCTTGGAGGCCTAAAATGTTTGCTATTGTGTAATTATAACATTGATAGAATTCCTGTTTCGCTCTCAAACTTCCACAAACAAGCCCTTCTAGCATGGTCTCTTATATACAAGCACACTTTTTCACTTACCAAAAATTTCATCTGGAACAATAAAGACATATGTTACAAAAGTAAATCTCTTTTTGGTTCAATTGGTTCAACAATAACATTATTTTAGTGAGTCAGCTTTTCAATAAGGAAGGTCAACTTTTTAATTACCACGAATTTCTCAACCATTTTAAAATACCTGTGAACCCCAAACAATTTGCAATTGTATTTGATGCCAATCCAAAAGGTGTTATTATGTTGTACAGGGTTTACACACCTCCTCTTTCTGCTGTGAAAGTTGTGAATGATCCACTTGACACTCCTGTGGGGAAACTTTGCTTTGATCAGAAAAATAACAGAAAAATGTGCAGCTTATTCTAAAATGATTGTGTGTCTGTCTCCTATGTAATTGCCCTCTGGAATAATGTTGTGAATTAGATCTTTTGGGTCAAAACGTGGTCCCTTCCTAACAGGTATTTACTTAACAACAAAGTCAAAGAGATATCTTTTAAAATAATTCATGGTTATTATTACCCTGTAAAGACTGTAATGGTTAGATACAAGAAGGACATTGATGTTATCTGCACCTTTTGTAACATGCATCCAGAGACTGTTAACCTCTTCTTTTGGACTTGTGAAAACACTCGATCACTATGGCAGGGCATCTGTCGCTTCATTCTGGACAATATTCATGACAAATTTGTGCTTTGTTTTAAAGATGTGATTTTTGGGTTTACACTGTCTGAACAAAAATTTGAAAAGGAATTCTACCTTTGCAACCTCATTATTCTATTGGCAAAGTTTTATATTCATACATGTAAGTTTCTCAATACCTGTCCTATCTTTTGTGCCTTTAAAAAAGACTTTAAACTTTACATTAAAACGCTCTTTACCTCTAACAACAAAAAAGCTGTGAAAACGATGATGCTCTGTTCCAAATTTAATTTAAAATGCTCATTGTCATTACCATATCATTATTTATTTCGCTAACTGCTTGTCTGCTATCACTTTTACGATCATATTTGTACTTATTGTATGTGCTGGTGTTGTTCTATTGTTGTTGTTGTTATTGTTGTATTTGCTGTTGTTGTTTTTGTCTCTCTGTCTAATCCCCCTCTTATCCCCACAATTTCCCCCTCTGTCTTCCTTTTTTTTTCTCTTTCTATCCCCTCCTGCTCCGGCCCGGCTACACCAAATGATAATATAAATACATTTAATAAAGTCAAATTCAAATAAGGCAACAAGAGAAGTATCAATCAATCAATCAATGTTTACTTATATAGCCCTAAATCACTAGTGTCTCAAAGGGCTGCACAAACCACTACAACATTCTCGGTAGGCCCACATCCTACAATTCTCTTTTGTAGAGTAAATCTGAACAGCCGATATGGGCATCTACATCAACTATATGATTTGCCTGAGAAGCTGGACAGGACAAAAAAAAAAACAAAAAACAAAAAAAAACAAAAACAAATTTAATTTATTTAATGAATCTGAATGAGCCTATGGCTTTGCACTTTGTTTATATATATATATATATATATATATATATATATATATATATATATATATATATATATATATATATATATATATATATTCTATTTTTGTTATTTTGAATTTACAACCCCCTGGCGCAGCTTTGTACTGTTTTCATAATGTTTGATAATGTTTTATATTGTTGTTTGACTTACTGTTTGTAATTGTTGAAATTTCTAAATAAACATTTAAAAAAAAAGAAAAAAAAAAAAGAGACGTAACTTCATCACCTCGCCAGGTTATTGACTCCAACCCAGAACATCACACATATAATATGTAGTGTTTCAGCTTCATTCAGACAGAGTAAGCCACTTTACATCGGTGAATAGAAATCTTGGATCGGATGTGTTCAGAAGTGCAGTTGAAATATCCGACGGTCTTTGAACGCAGCAAAGATGCTCCCGCTGTGGCGTGGATGCACAGTGTTACCGGATTTTTGGCACTAATGTGACGCCATAGTTACCTCGCTAGCACACACACACACACACACACACACACACACGCACGCACGCACGCACGCACGCACACACACACACACACACACACAATATGGGCCGCAGCTGACCGGGGATGACACTTCCTCTTTAGCACATCTTTCCGTTCTTCTCTTCATGTGTTGCCTGTAATTACAAAGGACTTTCATCCCGACGCTTTTCGACATGACGACACGGTCAGAAAGAGAAAAAGCTCAGAAGCTGAACGAGCAACACCAGGCCATTCTGTCCAAACTGCTGAGAGAGGACGACAACAAATATTGTGCCGACTGTGAGGCCAAAGGTAAAATGTGTTCGTTTGACGTGCAGGACAATTGTGAGTGACGTCACACACAAATGTCAAACTGTTGTGTTGTTGGCTTGATGCTAGCGAGTTATAAAGCTAGCGTCTCACACTAACAGTCTTATGTCGCTCCTGTTTTCCGCCATAAATGTCAATTGTGCGCTATATTATTATGGGACATATTTGTCGTCATCACAGTTTATGTGGTGTTGTTTAGCTAAGATTAAGCGACTATAGTATTGACACTTTGAATGATTCGAAATGATAAATAGTGAAGCTATGTTTGTGGACGACGTCAGGTAGAATGTAACTTCCGTTATTTATTTCCAAAGTAAAATAAGTAACCGCTTGTAGTATAACTATAAGTACACGTGTCAATGTAACTTCCGTTATTTATTTCCAAAGTAAAATAAGTAACCGTTTGTAGTTGTTTTAAAGGGCTTTCATTCAAATGTGTGAATTGCTTTGCATTATATTAACTCTTTATTGTAATGTCTGACGGATCAATCTGAACCATGTGTCGTCTCCTATTAACATAGTCAACTTTATCTAAATCTATATATATATATATGTATATATATATATATATATATATATATATATATATATATATATATATATATATATATATATGCAGAGAAGTACAAACCCCTTTTCCATATGAGTTGGGAAATTATGTTTGATGTAAATATAAACGGAATACAATGATTTGCAAATCATTTTCAACCCATATTCATTTGAATATGCTACACAGACAACATATTTGATGTTCAGACTGATAAACATTTTTTTTGGTGTGCAAATTATCATTAACTTTAGAATTTGATGCCAGCCACACATGACAAAGAAGTTGGGAAAGGTGGCAATAAATACTGATAAAGTTGAGGAATGCTCATCAAACACTTATTTGGAACTTCCCACAGGTGTGCAGGCTGATTGGGAACAGGTGGGTGCCATGATTGGGTATAAAAACAGCTTCCCAAAAAAGTCTCAGTCTTTCACAAGAAAGGATGGGGCGAGGTACACCCCTTTGTCCACAAAATCGTGAGCAAATAATCAAACAGTTTAAGAACAACGTTTCTCAAAGTGCAATTGCAAGAAATTTAAGGACATCTACAGTCCATAATATCATCAAAAAGTTCAGAGAATCTGGAGAAATCACTCTACGTAAGCGGCATGGCCGGAAACCAACATTGAATGACCGTGACCTTCGATCCCTCACACGGCACTGTATCAAAAAGCGACATCAGTGTGTAAAGGATATCACCACATGGGCTCAGGAAAACTTCAGAAAACCACTGTCACTAAATACATTATATATTTTTATATATAATGTGTGTGGGTATGTTTAATTAAACGCTAAATTGGATTTATATTTAAACTTACAAACAACTGTACATTTACAGTTTGATGGAGTCACTGGTACGTCTTGCCTTAAACTGAGTTTTATTTTGAATTCTCAAGGTTTGTGGTTCCGCTTTTGTACTGTGCTAATGACTGGACATGAGTTTGTGACGACATTATGTTGCTGTTATTTTTGTAGGCACAATACCAATGTGAGCAATTTGCAAAATGCGCAACTGCATTTTGCAAATTTGTATAATGTGCAATCTTTTTGCAAATTGCTTCCAGCTATATATTTGAATAATGTGTGGTGCACATTTTGCAAATCAATGGGCGCAAATACATGTTTTTGGTGTCAAAATAATTAATTAAATACTTATGTAAATCTTTTAATTTGTAGTCGGGACAATATAACTAAGTAATGCCCTCAAATCAGTCCAACCCTAACCACTATACAGTGTAAAACCACGACTAAGCTACTGTCTAAATACTACCACAACTTGGTTTACTATTTATAAAATACAATAATGTAGGGTTACTGACTAAACCATCCACAAAATCTTGTCTTAAATCTCGTCTTGCAATATGCAAATTGCTTGCGCACAGTGGAAATTACGTGTAATTTGCAAAGTGTGCGAGATTGGTGAAATGCTTACAACAGGGGTGTCAAACTCAAATACAAAGTGGGCCAAAATGTAAAACTTAACAAAACCGCGGGCCAAGGTTTTGCATTGAATATTGAACAAGCAAGGCTTATATAACTTTATAGTGACATGCAAAATTGAGTCTCAAATAATCCATCCATCCATCCATCATCTTCCTCTTATCCGAGGTCGGGTCGCGGGGGCAACAGCCTAAGCAGGGAAACCCAGACTTCCCTCTCCCCAGCCACTTCGTGTAGCTCTTCCCGGGGGATCCCGAGGCGTTCCCAGGCCAGCCGGGAGACATAGTCTTCCCAACGTGTCCTGGGTCTTCCCTGTGGCCTCCTATCGGTTGGACGTGCCCTGAACACCTCCCTAGGGAGGCGTTCGGGTGGCATCCTGACCAGATGCCCGAACCACCTCATCTGGCTCCTCTCGATGTGAAGGAGCAGCGGCTTTACTTTGAGTTCCTCCCGGATGGTAGAGCTTCTCACCCTATCTCTAAGGGAGAGCCCCGCCACACGGCGGAGGAAACTCAGTTCGGCCGCTTGTACCCGTGATCTTATCCTTTCGGTCATGACCCAAAGCTCATGACCATAGGATGGGATGGGAACGTAGATCGACCGGTAAATTGAGAGCTTTGCCTTCCGGCTCAGCTCCTTCTTCACCACAACGGATCGGTACAACGTCCGCATTACTGAAGACGCCGCACAGATCCGCCTGTCAATCTCACGATCCAGTCTTCCCTCACTCGTGAACAAGACTCCTAGGTACTTGAACTCCTCCACTTGGGGCAGGGTCTCCTCCCCAACCCGGACATGGCATTCCACCCTTTTCCGAGCGAGAACCATGGACTCGGACTTGGAGGTGCTGATTCTCATTCTGGTCGCTTCACACTCGGCTGCGAACCAATCCAGCGAGAGCTGAAGATCCCGGTCAGATGAAGCCATCAGGACCACATCATCTGCAAAAAGCAGAGACCTAATCCTGCGGCTACCAAACCGGAACCCCTCAACGCCTTGACTGCGCCTAGAAATTCTGTCCATAAAAGTTATGAACAGAATCGGTGACAAAGGACAGCCTTGGCGGAGTCCAACCCTCACTGGAAATGTGTTCGACTTACTGCCGGCAATGCGGACCAAGCTCTGGCACTGATCGTACAGGGAGCGGACCACCACAATAAGACAGTCCGATACCCCATACTCTCTGAGCACTCCCCACAGGACTTCCCGAGGGACACGGTCGAATGCCTTCTCCAAGTCCACAAAGCACATGTAGACTGGTTGGGCAAACTCCCATGCACCCTCAAGAACCCTGCCGAGAGTATAGAGCTGGTACACAGTTCCACGACCAGGACGAAAACCACACTGTTCCTCCTGAATCCGAGGTTCGACTATCCGGCGTAGCCTCCTCTCCAGTACCCCTGAATAAACCTTACCGGGAAGGCTGAGGAGTGTGATCCCACGATAGTTGGAACACACCCTCCGGTCCCCCTTCTTAAAGAGAGGAACCACCACCCCGGTCTGCCAATCCAGAGGTACCGCCCCCGATGTCCACGCGATGCTGCAAAGTCTTGTCAACCAAGACAGCCCCACAGCATCCAGAGCCTTAAAGAACTCCGGGTGGATCTCGTCCAACCCTGGGGCCTTGCCACAGAGGAGCTTTTTAACTACCTCAGCGACCTCAGCCCCAGAAATAGGAGAGTCCACCACAGACTCCCCAGGCACTGCTTCCTCATAGGAAGACGTGTTGGTGGGATTGAGGAGGTCTTCGAAGTATTCCTTCCACCTATCCACAACATCCGCAGTTGAGGTCAGCAGAACACCATCCGCACCATACACGGTGTTGATAGTGCACTGCTTCCCCTTCCTGAGGCGGCGGACGGTGGTCCAGAATCGCTTTGAAGCCGTCCGGAAGTCGTTTTACATTGCTTCCCCGAACTCCTCCCATGTCCGAGTTTTTGCCTCCGCGACCGCTGCAGCTGCACACCGCTTGGCCTGTCGGTACCTGTCCGCTGCCTCCGGAGTCCTATGAGCCAAAAGGACCTGATAGGACTCCTTCTTCAGCTTGACGGCATCCCTCACCGCTGGTGTCCACCAAGGGGTTTTAGGATTGCCGCCCCGACAGGCACCAACTACCTTGCAGCCACAGCTCCGATCTGCCGCCTCGACAATAGAGGTGCGGAACATGGTCCACTCGGACTCAATGTCCAGCACCTCCCTCGTGACATGTTCACAGTTCTTCCGGAGGTGGGAATTAAAACTTTGTCTGACAGGAGACTCTGCCAGACGTTCCCAGCAGACCCTCACAATGCGTTTGGGCCTCCTAGGTCTGTCCGGCATCCTCCCCCACCATCGCAGTCAACTCACCACCAGGTGGTGATTGGTAGAAAGCTCCGTCCCTCTCTTCACCCGAGTGTCCAAAACATAAGGCCGCAAATCCGATGACACAACTACAAAGTCGATCATGGAACTGCGGCCTAGGGTGTCCTGGTGCCAAGTGCACATATGAACACCCTTATGTTTGAACATGGTGTTTGTTATGGACAAACTGTGACGAGCACAAAAGTTCATTAATGTCGATGCTCAGGTGGGCAGAGTTTGTAGTGGGGGGTGTATATCGTAGCATCCCGGAAGAGTTAGTGCTGCAAGGGGTTCTGGGTATTTGTTCTGTTGTGTTTATGTTGTGTCACGGTGCAGATGTTCTCCCAAAATGTTCTTGTTTGGTGTGGGTTCACAGTGTGGCGCATATTTATAACAGTGTTAAATTGTTTATGCGGCCACCCTCAGTGTGACCTGTATGGCTGTTGATCAAGTATGCCTTGCATTCATGTACGTGTGTGTAAAAGCCACATATATTATGTGACTGGGCCGGCACGCTGTTAGTAAGGAGGAAAGGCGGACGTGAAAACAGGTTGTAAGGGACGCTTAAGACTGTTCCATTAAGGCACGTTCCCAATATTGTTGTACGGGTGGAAATCGGGAGAATTTCGGGAAGAGCACTGAAATTCTGGAGTCTTTCGGAAAAATCGGGAGGGTCGGCACCGCCGCTGTATAACGTAAATTTGATATTGCCTTAAGGGCCAAATTAAACTACACGGCGGGCCAAATTTGACCTGCGGGCCAATTTGACACCCATGACTTACAACATTATGCCCTTGCCTGCTTTATTTATGAGTGGAAAATATGCGTCAACAGCAGTGTGCATCTGTATATTTAATTGACATTTTAGTTCACTTTGCTTCAAGAAACTGATCAGATTCTGTCAGCCAAACGGTGTTCTACATATTCATTTACTCATAAATATTTATCTATGCAAGGGATACCTTGCATAGATAAATATTGTACTGTATTAGCTAGATACATACTGTATCAGCTTCATACATAGCTACATACGTATGTAGCTGCAATTGGGCGGAAGGCGGGGTACACCCTGGACAAGTCGCCCCCTCATCGCAGGGCCAACACAGATAGACAGACAACATTCACACTCGCATTCACATTCACACACTAGTGCCAATTTAGTGTTGCCAATTAACCTATCCCCAGGTGCATGTCTTTGGAGGTGGGAGGAAGCCGGAGTACCCAGAGGGAACTTATTCGATCATTTTAAAATTAATATTTACTTACTCATGTTTCTATTTATGTATTCACTCTGGTTACAGACTGAGTTCAAACAAATGTATAGAAATTGCCATGAAAGGAAAAGGGGTTGGAATAAAAAACCAAAAAACAACCTTTGCTTCCACCTGCTCCTATTCATACACCTTGTAACGAGAAACTGGGAACATGTGATGTATGATATTTAAGGGTGTAGCGGTACGTGTATTTGTATTGAACCGTTTCGGTACGGGGGTTTCGGTTCGGCACGCGGGCGTACCGAACGAGTTTTGTAAGTCTTCACAAGCTGCTCTGTTTTCTGCCTCTTCCCTGTCTCAGCAGCAAGCATTTGTACCACCCACACAACCATCTGATTGGTTACATACAAAGCCAATCAGCAGTGTGTATTCAGAGCAATGTAACAGCCAATCAGCAGTGCGTATTCAGAGCGCATGGAGTCACTGCTTCAGCGTCGAGCAGATATTCGTTTAGCAGGGGAGCAGCGCACTCTCCCCAAATTATACTAAACACTTCCAAGTCAACTACTTTCTAAAAATCACTATGAGCCCGTTGACTTTCTAGAAACTTAAACTGCAGCTCAACTCGCTCGCAGTTCTGGCTTGAGGTGATGGCTAATTAGCTTTTAGCGTAACGTTAGCTCATTTTGCTGTGTGTGTGCGTGTGTGCGTGTGTGTGTGTGTGTGCGCGCGTGCGTGTGTGTGTGTTCGGGGCAGCAAAGCCCTGTCTGTCTGTTATTTCATTGAAGTCCATGGTGTACTGGGATGAATACTCTCTCCTATTGCTATTGTACTATTTTTTTCAGCTATAGTTACATTAATCATTAGTAATGTAGCAGCCTAGTTTTGAATGGCAGAGTCCATGCTATCACATGTTGATAAAAATATAACATTTACATAATAAAAGTCAACTACAGGCTTCCTAAATGCTGTAATAAATTAAGCCTGATGAGTCGACTTGTAACTGTTTAATGTTGCACTTTTTATATGTAGAAGAAAGGTTTTGTCATTTTATTTAATCAAAGCAACAACTTGAGGCAGTTTAATGTGGATTAACATGGGCAGAATTATTATAGTGTTCCCAATGTTAAAAGGATAAAGCCATTGTTTACAAATTTGGTAAATAAATAAGCTAAAATTTATATTTTGTTGTTTTCTTACTGTACCGAAAATGAACCGAACTGTGACCTCTAAAGCGAGGTACGTACCGAACCGAAATTTTTGTGTAGCGTTACACCCCAAATGATATTATAATTTTTTTGTCTGTGTAACCCTTGTGCTCTGTGATGTGCTTATTGTTCCTCCATGGGTGTGCGTTTTTTCAAGGTGTTGCTGTGTTGGATGGAGAAGACCAGGAATCAGGGAGCAATTGTGGCACTGACAAAAGACTTTATTCAGTCCTTTACAAAACACAGGGAAAACATATTTTCGATGCAAAATATATATTTATACACATTGTAAAACCCATACTAACGATAGATAAATGTGAGACGTTAATGACTTAGTAGATAAATCAAGGGTGCGCCCTGCCTTCTTTTTATTTACTCCTAATTTTTATTCACATTTTATTGACACTTTTATACACATATATACATTAGGTTTTAACTTGTTTTGTAAATTATTAACTACATTATTAAAATTCTACAAAGTTATTTAAGGTAGGGAAAAAAGTAGTGATTTCACTATTAAAGCATGAGCATATGGAACCCCCTTAAGGAACATTTACAGTAAAACAAATGTACAGGATACAATTATTTTCAAAATGTTTGAATATTTTTTACCAATACAGTACAGTGTTTCCCCCAGAATATTTGTTAGTTAAGGTGGTGTCTCTCTAGGGGCAAGGGGGCTGTATGGCGATATACGATATATATCTAGATATATTTTTACCTAAAGTAAAAACAAAGCCCAAAACGGTCCTAATTACCTGAGATACTATTTATGTCATTATTTTGACATAGTAAATATTGACTTAGTAAGACAAAATAATGACTAAGTCAAATGAATGATTTACTGAAAATAAGCGTTTGCAATAAGCGTTTGAAAAAAAGAGATAAAAGTGGGGCCACATGCTGACATATGTTCACCTCCATCCATCCATCCATCCAGCCATCTTCTTCTGCTTATCCGAGGTCGGGTCGCGGGGGAAGCAGCCTAAGCAGGGAAGCCCAGACTTCCCTCTCCCCAGCCACTCCGTCCTGCTCTTCCCGGGGGATCCCGAAGCCTTCCCAGGCCAGCCGGGAGACATTATCTTCCCAACGTGTCCTGGTCTTCCCCGTGGCCTCCTACCGGTTGGACGTGCCCTAAACACCTCCCTAGGGAGGCGTTTGGGTGGCATCCTGACCAGATGCCCGAACCACCTCATCTGGCTCCTCTCGATGTGGAGGAGCAGCGGCTTTACTTTGAGTTCCTCCCGGATGGCAGAGCTTCTCACCCTATCTTTAAGGGAGAGCCCCGCCACCAGCCGGAGGAAACTCATTTTGGCTGCTTGTACCCGTGATCTTGTCCTTTTGGTCATGACCCAAAGGTCATGACCATAGGTGAGGATGGGAATGTAGATCGACTTGTAAATTGAGAGCTTTGCCTTCCGGCTCAGCCTCTTTCGTCACCACAACGGATCGATACAACGTCCGCATTACTGAATCAGTGATGCGGACCAATCCGCACCAATCCGCCTGTCGATCTCACGATCCACTCTTCCCTCACTCCTGAACAAGACTCTGAGGTACTTGAACTCCTCCACATGGGGCAGGGTCTCCTCCCTAACCTGGAGGTGGCACTCCACCCTTTTCCAGGCGAGAACCATGGACTCGGACATGGAGGTGCTGATTCTCATTCCGGTCGCTTCACACTCGACTGCGAACCCATCCATCCATCCATTTTCTACCGCTTATTCCCTTTCGGGGTCGCGGGGGGCGCTGGCGCCTATCTAAACTACAATCGGACTCGGACATGGAGGTGCTGATTCTCATTCCGGTCGCTTCACACTCGACTGCGAACCCATCCATCCATCCATTTTCTACCGCTTATTCCCTTTCGGGGTCGCGGGGGGCGCTGGCGCCTATCTAAACTACAATCGGGCGGAAGGCGGGGTACACCCTGGACAAGTCGCCACCTCATCGCATGGCCAACACAGATAGACAGACAACATTCACACTCACATTCACACACTAGGGCCAATTTAGTGTTGCCAATCAACCTATCCCCAGGTGCATGTCTTTGGAAGTGGGAGGAAGCCGGAGTACCCGGAGGGAACCCACGCATTCACGGGGAGAACATGCAAAGTCCACACAGAAAGATCCCGAGCCTGGATTTGAACCCAGGACTGCAGGACCTTCGTATTGTGAGGCAGACGCACTAACCCCTCTGCCACCGTGAAGCCTCGACTGCGAACCAATCCAGTGAAAGCTGAAGATCCTGGCCAGGTGAAGCCATCAGGACCACATCATCTGCAAAAAGCAGAGACCTGATCCTGCGGTCACCAAACCGGAACCCCTCAACGCCTTGACTGCGCCTAGAAATTCTGTCCATAAAAGTTATGAACAGAATTTGTGACAAAGGGAAGCCATGGCGGGGTCCAACCCTCACATGAAACGTGTCCGACTTACTGCCGGCAATAAGTACCAAGCTCTGACACTGATCGTGAAGGGAGGGGAACCACCCCAATCAGACAGTCCGATGCCCCATACTCTCTGAACACTCCCCGCAGCAATTTCCAAGTGACACGGTCAAATGCCTTCTCCCAGTCCACAAAGCACATGTAGACTGGTTGGGCAAACTCCCATGCACCCTCAAGGACCCTGCCGAGAGTATAGAGCTGATCCACTCATGTTCAACTCATCATGCTTAATTTATTACAGCACAATTTATTACAATGCAAAGGTCCTGAGTAATCAGGGTTCAATCCCTGGCCTGGGATCTTTCTGTGTGGAGTTTGCATGTCCTCCTCGTGAATGCGTGGGTTCCCTTCAGGTACTCCGGCTTCTTCCCACTTCCAAAGACATGCACCTGGGATTAGGTTGATTGGCAACACTAAATTGGCCCCAGTGTGTGAATGTGAGTGTGAATGTTGTCTATCTATCTGTGTTGGCCCTGCGATGAAGTACAGACTTGTCCAGGGTGTGCCCCGCCTTCCGCCCGATTGTAGCTGAGATAGGCACCAGCGGCCCCCGCAACCCCAAAGTGAATACGCGGCAGAAATGGATGGATGGAAAGTCAAATACAAATAAAGCAACAAAAGAAGTACAAACCCCGTTTCCATATGAGTTGGGAACGCAGGAACTCCAGGAACGCAGAGAGCGGTTGTAAACCGAGTAAAGCCATTCTTCTATTTCTTTATCCTCGTCGCCACCTGTTATGTTGGGTGTGTAGTAATAACCAACATGCGTTACTTTCCAGTCCGCATTTTTTATTTTTCCGTACCTGTATTTTCCTACATTACATTCTTCTTCTCTCCTCACCTCTCAGCATTCCTCTGACTCACCACACCACCTAGAGGCTGTACAATGTAACTGAAACAATTGTATGATTAACTCAATGCAGTAGTGAACACAACACATGCATGATAAAGTTGCTTGGATGCCAACATATGCTGCTCCAAAACCTGTATGCACCTGTTAGCATTAATGGTGCCTTCACAGACGTGTAGGTTAGTCATGCCTTGGGCGCTAATACACCCCCATTACATCACAGATACTGGTTTTTGAACTTTGCTCCCAGAAAAATCCGGATGATTCTTTTCCTCTTTTTTCCGGAGGACATGACGTCCTCAGATTCCAAAAACAATTTGAAATGTGGATTCGTCAGACCACTCATATGGAAACGGGGTTTGTATATATATACATATATATATATATATATATATATATATATATATATATATATATATATATATGTATGTATGTATGTATGTATGTATGTACGTACGTATGTATGTATGTATATATATATATATATATATATATATATATATATATATATATATATATTTATGTATGTGTATATATGTATGTATGTATGTTTGTGTGTGTGTATGCCTGGAAGATTTCTTAACGATTCCTGTCTCACTGTCATGTCCTCCTTGATAAACTCATCCTGTCCAGTCCTAGTTCAGACTCCAATTCACCTTTTGAATGCAGTTAATAGTATCACAAATGTCATCAGATAGCACACACCCAAAGTAGCTGTGTGCAGTGGGGCGGAGCTTCTGTGGTGGTAGAGGAGATCTTGGCAAGCACCTCTTAGATGACTTGCCCTGGGTTCTTCCTTGACGGTGTGCACACCAAATACTGTACATGCATCAAGTACACATGTGCACCCCTGATATTGTACTGAAAAGGCGGGATTCCAATTCCATTACTCAGCCAGACATGTTGTACTTTTGTATGCAAGAAAATGCAGTTTTGACATGCATTTTGTTACTTGAATGTCACCCGAGTGGACAATGAATCACACTGACAAATGATCAAAACACAGACGTGTGCTCCATCTCCCGCGCAGCAGCTCATGACCATGAAAACACAGCACACACCCATGCAATGTCTGCTTTTCAAGAACAAACACTGACAATGAACTTAAAATAAGAGGCGTCTGGTGTCCAAAGAAAACTTTTCAGGCAAGGGGACCTACCGTATATCATTATATTTGGACAATGTGTGTTAAACAAATCTGCTGGAGGTTTGAATAATAGGCTCATAAATGTAGTAAACTATCATTGTTTCTCATACATGTATTTATTTGGCGCTACCTGTCCACCCCCCTTATAAGCACATTATAATGGGACTGTTTGTGAATATAGCTTGTTGCATAATACTTGATGCATATAATCACAGCAGTATAATGATTCTATGTGTCTACATTAAAACATTTTTCTTCATACTGCATTAATATATGCTCATTTAACATTTTCATGCAGAGAGGGACATCACAACTAAGTCAATTGACCGAAACTGTATTTATTAAACAGTTATTGAGCAGTGGCACAGACATTCATGTCATTTCAAAACAGAAATTGTAAGATTGTCAGAGAAATTTTAAAACAAGCTATTAGTGCACTTTTTTGTGCATGACGTCACGCAGATGACGTATCAAAACAACACTAAATTAAAGTGCACTTTTTGTAGAGAACGCCACTACAATAGTTAAAAACAAATAAAGTGCACTTTTGTGCATGATGTCACACAAAGTATTTCAGTAAGTGTCACATAAAAATGAGCTACATATCAAATAGTATATGTCCTACGGTGTTGATGTGTAAATTGTTTCTTCAGCATTTTGTGGGATTGGCACAGAACGGAGATGTTGACATGCAGTTTCAAGCACTCCTCATTCTCTAGCGGGGGACTTTTCAAACGATGTTACAAATTAGCAGCGCTGCTACTTTTGGTAGCAATGCTTTTGCCGTATAAATGTTCCAACATGTTCCCGCTTGAAGCCAAACCACCGCCAGACGATGAACCCTGTGCTGTTTTTCTTGGGAATTAATTCTTTCTCCATTTGTTACCAGATTCGCACCTTTTCTCTCGTATTACCACTCGCAACACACCGATAGCATCACAGCTAATGTTACCCATGCCCCTACCGCTCTGCTCTGGGAGGGCGTGTGACGTTGCAGGCGTGACGTATGTAAGGAGATGCGTTTGTTTTAAGTGTCTGTGTGAAGGACAAACAAGAAAGAGGAAAAAACGCATGCAGTGTAATGCCCGCTGCTAAAAGCAACTGCGTGAGTACGTATACTCGAATATCACGATCTAGTCATTTTCTATATCACACAGAGACAAAGCCGCGATATATCAAGTGTATTGATGTATTGCCCAGCCTTACCTTAACCTTAACTTTTCCTCTGATTCTTAAAGGGAAACCACCTTTTTGGGGAAGTTTGCCATCATTCATAATCCCTATGTAAGAAAAAACACGGATATTTTTCCATTTTTATGCATTCTAATTCTTAATATATGGCAAGTATGAGGTGGCCAACAATGCAGCTAATGGGAGTACACTCTTCTGCCCATAAAGACCTCTAAAAAAACATTTTGTGACCTGAAAATGAATCAAGTATTAGCAATATTGTTATTTTAAGTGCTAACGCAGAGGAACATTTTTTAGCAGTGCCCTGATTACAGACAGCTAACTATTTTGGTAAACTACAGTAATTGACACACTCAGCTGCTACTGCTGCATCGCCTCTCAGCTGGTAGAAGTGAATTCTAGATTATAAATCATGCCTCTCATTTAGATTGTAGAAGATTGTGGCCATTAACCGAGAAATTAGTCAACTTTGACATCCAATTTTTACCCGGAGATTGCGAGAAGGACATGAAAATATGCTCGTTTGCTGCACTTTTCTTTGCCTGCTTGAGGATTATGAACAATTCTTCATCTAAACGAAAATATATATATATCCCATCAGTTGGCATCCCGGTGAGAGCAGACCTTGCACAGTAAGTGATTGTTTTATGTTTGTAGTTTTTATTTCTTGTTTAACACTTAGAAATACTGCTACATAAGGATGTAACGGTACGTGTATTTGTATTGAACCATTTCGTAACGGGGGTTTCGGTTCAGTACGGGGGTGTACCGAACGAGCTTCTAAGATAAAGTCTAAACAAGCTGCTTTGCTTCTTCTGCCTCTGTCTCAGCACCCAGCATTGTCCCACCCACGCAACCATCTGATTGGTTACATATATAGCAGTAACAGCCAATCAGCAGTGCGTATTCAGAGCGCATGTAGTAAATGCTACAGTGTCGAGCAGATAGGTGTTTAGCAGGTGAGCATAAGGCAGCATATTCTCCCCAAATGATAATAAACACCTCCCAGTCAACTACTAGTAACATCACTATGAACCCGTTGACTTTCTAGAAACTTAAAGTACAGCTCAGCTCGCTCGCAGTTCTGGCTTGAGGTGAAGGCTAATTAGCTTTTAGCGTAACATTAGCTCATTTTGCCGTGTGTGTGTGTGTGTGTGTGTGCGTGTGTGTGTTTTATGGACAGAAAAGCTTTGAATGGCAGGGTCCCTGCTATCACATGTTGATAAAAATACAAACCCCGTTTCCATATGAGTTGGGAAATTGTGTTAGATGTAAATATAAACAGAATACAATGATTTGCAAATAATTTACAACCCATATTTAGTTGAATATGCTACAAAGACAACATATTTGATGTTAAAACTGATAAACCTTTTTTTGTTGTTGCAAATAATCATTATTTTTAGAAGTTGATGCCAGCAACATGTGACAAAGAAGTTGGGAAAGGTGGCAATATATACTGATTAAGTTGAGGAATGCTCATCAAACACTTATTTGAAACATCCCACAGGTGTGCAGGCTAATTGGGAACAGGTGGGTGCCATGATTGGGTATAAAAGCAGCTTCCATGAAATGCTAAGTAATTCACAAACAAGGATGGGGCGAGGGTCACCAATTTGTAAGCAAATTGTCGAACAGTTTTAGAACAACATTTCTCAACAAGCTATTGCAAGGAATTTAGGGATTTCACCATCTACGGTCCGTAAAATCATCAAAAGGTTCAGAGATTCTGGAGAAATCACTGCACGTAAGCGATGGTATTACGGACCTTTGATCCCTCAGGCGGTACTGCATCAAAGACCGACATCAGTGTGTAAAGGATATCACCACATGGGCTCAGGAACACTTCATAAAACCACTGTCAGTAACTACAGTTGGTCGCTACATCTGTAAATGCAAGTTAAAACTCTACTATGCAAAGCCAAACCCATTTTTCAACAATATCCTGAAAAGCCACTGGCTTGGCTGGGCCCGAGTTCATCTAAGATGGACAGATGCAAACTGTGGATGTGGTGTCCTCCAGAAACAAAGAGGAAAATAACCATCCGGATTGTTATCGGCGCAAAGTTCAAAAGGCAGCATCTGTGATGGTATGGAAGTGTATTAGTGCCCAAGGCATGGGTAACTTACACCTTTGTGAAGGCACCATTAATGCTGAATGGTCCATACAGGTTTAGGAGCAACATATGTCGTCTTCCAAGCAACATTATCATGGACGCCCCTGCTTATTTCAGCAAAACAATGCCAAGGCACGTGTTACAGCAGCGTGGCTTCATAATAAAAGAATGCGGGTACTTTCCTGGCCCGCCTGCATTCCAGACATGTCTCCCATCGAAAATGTGTGGCGCATTTTGAAGCGTAAAATACGACAACAAGATCCTGGACTGTTGAACAACTAAAGCTGTACATCAAGCAAGAATGGTAAATAATTCCACTTTCAAAGCTTCAAAAATTAGTTTCCTCAGTTCCCAAATGTTTATTGAGTGTTGTTAAAAGAAAATGTGATGTAACACAGTGGTGAACATGCCCTTTCCCAACTACTTTGGCACGTGTTGCAGCCATGAAATTCTAAGTCAATTATTATTTGCAAAAAAAAAAAATGTATTAGTTTGAACATCAAATATCTTGTCTTTGTGGTGCATTCAATTGAATATGTGTTGAAAAGGATTTGCAAATCATTGTATTCCATTTATATTTACATCTAACACAATTTCCCAACTCATATGGAAACAGGGTTTGTATAACATTTACAAAATAAAAATCAACTACAGGCTTCCCAAATGCTGTGATAAATTAAGCATGATGAGTTGACTTGAAACAGTTTAATGTTGCACTTTTTATATGTAGAAGAAAAGTTTAGTCATTTTATTTACCGGTAATCTGAGCAACAATTTGAGGCAGTTTAATGTTGATTAACGTGTTGTTAAAATAAAATGTGATGTAACACAGTGGCGAACATGCCCTTCCCAACTACATTGGCACTTGTTGCAGCCATGAAATTCTAAGTCCGAATTTTGCCTCCACCGAAAATTAACCGAACCGTGACTTTTAAACCGAGGTAAGTACCGAACCAACATTTTTGTGTACCGTTACACTCCTACTGCTACATGATACTTGTTTCACTAAAAGCTGGATATGTTTAGCACACAGCTTCTAAAAATTGTAGATCATCCTCCTGATATTCATGCTAGAAAATATAAGGTTGTGGGTCACGAAGTCTGCTATGAGTAGTCGGGTTGTTGTTGTTGAAGGGAAAAGCTGTATGTTATTATGAATGTGTATGTTACTACATTACATATATATTTATGAAATGATGATGGAGGCTTTTTTGTTGTGTTTTAGAGCGCTTTATAGGAGGAATAGAGCGACTCCCATTGGCTCCATTATTAGCCTACTTGTGCTAGTGTTTATTTACGAGGTGGAATGCCTAAAAAAAATAAAAATGTGTGCTTGGCTTACATAAAATTGTGAATAATGGACAATATTCCCAAAAAACTTCAGTTCCCCTTAAATGCACCTCTTCCCCCCATAGGGCCTCATGTAATAATAATAATGGATTAGATTTTATAACGCACTTTTCCGTTATTAAATACTGAAAGCGCTGAGAGAGAAGTGGGAACCCATCATTCATTCACACCTGGTGGTGGTAAGCTACATTTGTAGCCACAGCTGCCTGGGGTAGACTGACGGAAGCGAGGCTACCAGTTTGCGCCTACGGCCCCTCCGACCACCACCTATCATTCATTCATTTATCATTCATTCACCTGTGTGAGTGGCACCAGGGGCAAGGGTAAAGGGTCCTGCCAAGGACACTACGGCAGCGAGTTGGATGTCAAGAGACGGGGAGCGAACCTCTTGACAGGTTTCTGGCACGACCGCTCTACCCACTACACCAGTGGTTCCTAAATGGGGGTACGCGTACCCCTGGGGGTACTTGAAGGTATGCCAAGGGGTACGTGAGATTTTTTTTAAATATTCTAAAAATAGCAACAATTAAAAAATTCTTTATAAATATTTTTATTGAACAATACTTCAACAAAACATGAATGTAAGTTCATAAACTGTGAAAAGAAATGCAACAATGCAATATTCAGTGTTGACAGCTAGATTTTTTTGTGGACATGTTCCATAAATATTGACACGACGAGTTGAGTTTATACCAAAAAGTTCTATTTTGGTTTCATCTGACCAAATGACATTCTCCCAATCCTCTGCTGTATCATCCATGTATCCATTTTGGTATAAACTCAACTCGTCGTGTTTGGAGGAAGAAGAATACTGAGTTGCATCCCAAGAACACCACACCTACTGTGAAGCATGGGGGTAGAAACATCATGCTTTGGGGCTGTTTTTCTGCTAAGGGGACAGGACGATTGATCCGTGTTAAGGAAAGAATGAATGGGGCCATGTATCGTGAGATTTTGAGCCAAACCCTCCTTTGATCAGTGAGAGCTTTGAATGGTTGACCAAATACTTATTTTCCACCATAATTTACAAATAAATTCTTTAAAATTCCCACAATGTGAATTCCTGGATTTTTTTTTCACATTCTGTCTCTCACAGTTGAAGTGTACCGATGATGAAAATTACAGACTTCTGTCATCATTTTAAGTGGGAGAACTTGCACAATCGGTGGCTGACTAAATATTTTTTTGCCCCATTGTATGTGCGTCTGCTATTTTCTGCACATGCCTACAAGATTGCGTTTGCTCCCGCGGTTGGAGGAGGGAGGGGGTCTTAAACCAAAGCTTAAACTATAGCATTGTGTGTGTTTGGACAGGGATAAGGTTAGGTGGGTTATACCTTGTGTAACCTTAGTCGTCTTAGTGTAGAGGCAACCTTAGACACAGCAATGACAATCGCTCTGCCTTTTGCTCCAAACACAAAAAAAGGAGCACATCCTACTGATTAGTGATGGTCAGACCATGCCGAGTTTGAGCACATGGCTATTTTCAATATGATTTGCATTTGTATATGCTGAGGATTCCAAGTAGATTGCGATGTAATAAAGAAATAGGAAGTAAGAAAGCCATGCAACTCTCTTTACATGAGGCCCCGGGTCTGCCAGAGAATACGAAAAAGTAGCAGGAGCTTTTAGTGTTGCCAACTTAGCGATACCCCTATATTCAACAAGTATTCATACCCCTCTAAAAGGAAAACAAGTATTGCTTTTTGCAATTAGTATCTGGTGCTGGAGTGCCACCCATAGCCCCCAACTACAAGCATTCATAGGCGGCTCCTTCTTGCTTGTGACATAACAAAAAACACGGGGTAACAGAAGAAAGATTATTTGTAATTATAAACATATTTGTTAGTTTTTTATATTTTTTGTCTCCCTTAGCACCATAACAAATGACATGCTGAGGTACAATGGCCAAATTTACAAATCAAGATGTCATTACGATAAATCCACTGACATAAGAAAATTGTTATGATAACAAAGAATAAAGGCTCCAATGCGTTGGATTAGGGTGAGAAAACCAATCACTACCTCTTACCTTCCGTAGGTACTATAGCTGAGCTCAGCGTGCTACAAACGGACTGTTGTTAACTTCGCCTGAGTTCAATGTCAACAAACATGGCATCCATCGCGCTGGACTTTCTCTCGGTTTTAAACGAAGACATTTCGCATGATTTTTTCACCAAAATGCCTCAAAATTTCGGCAAGAAGGAAAAAAAAACATTGAGCTTTAACACATCAAACTTGAAACATTTAGCATTGCTACGTCAGTGTTCTGAAAGCCTAGAAAGACACCTTTGCTGCTTGGCAGTCTTTTTTATTTTTTGATTGATTGAAACTTTTATTAGTAGATTGCACAGTACAGTACATATTCCGTACAATTGACCACTAAATGGTAACACCCGAATAAGTTTTTCAACTTGTTTAAGTCAGGGTACACGTAAATCAATCCATGGTAATTTTAGCATCAAGGGTTGGAATTGGGGGTTAAATCACCAAAATGATTCACAGGCGCGGCCACTGCTGTTTCTCACTGTTCCCCTCACCTCCTAGGGGGTGAGGGTGATGGGTCAAATGCAGAGGATAATCTCACCACACCTAGTGTGTGTGTTAAAATCATTGGTACTTTAACTTTTTAACTTAAAAGAAGCTGTGATTAAAGGTGTGAACAATAAGAAGAATAATCTAAAGCAGTGGTTCTTAACTTGTGTTCGATCGAACCCCAGGGGTTCGGTGAGTCGGCCTCAGGGGTTCGGCGAAGCCTCCGCCACTGAAGTATAGACACATCCAAATTATCGTGTAAATAAAAACTTCGCCCTGTCGGCGTATTATGGATATCCCCAAACAATGTTCCCTCTAATTTTCTATCTGATTTGCAGGTTTTTTGATTGATTGATTGATTGATTGATTGAAACTTTTACTAGAGGATTGCTAAGGAAGTGAATACATTGTATGAAACAGTACAGTTTACACAGTACAGTACATATTCTGTACAATTGACCACTAAATGGTAACACCCCAACAGGTTTTTGTTTAAGTTGGAGTCCACGTTAATCAATTCATGGTAATGTGTTAGGTGTGTAATTTGTTGTGAAATCATGCACTGTGTTGGTTTTATTTGGTGAACAAGGTGATGTTCATGCACTGTTCATTTTGTGCACCGATAAAAAAAAACATAAGTTTTTCTTGAATTTGAAAAAAAAAAATTTTTTTTTTATTTTTCACTAAAGAAGTGTTCGGTGAATACGCATATGAAACTGGTGGGGTTCGGTACCTCCAACAAGGTTAAGAACCACTGATCTAAAGTCCTTTTTTAAATTTGTTATCAATTTTTGATATCGATTTTGAAAAGCAGGAAGTTATCTGGATCAATATCAGCTTGAGAAAAACCCAACACTGCGCATGACAAACAAATAAAAAAGAAAAGAAACATGAACATTGTTCACCAACTGAAACGTTTGTATAGTGAAACAGATTTCCCCATGTGAAACAATGTAAACATGAAAAATCAGTTGTAGCCTCGACAAAAGTCTGTATTTTATATTAAACATGCAAACGTTGAAGCCACTATAATGTGTATATTTACAGTATATGTATCAAATCAACATAAGAAGCCGGTAATGGCTCAACAATCTCTTTTATTTATCCAAACAACAACAACGACAGCCAGCTTAAGTATCAATGCGACCGCACACAAAAGTCTTTTTGGTGCACTTCAAAATGTTACCAAACATGTTGCAAACAAAACAAAACAAAAAGTAAAAAGTAACTTTTTACTTTTGTTTGTGCCATTGTGGCAGTCTGGTATTGGTAATCAAGCGTAGAGTCACCTTCTAGCCACTGCTAGCGTTATCACAAACCAGCAGTGTGAGGTGGTTCTCCATTGGCTTGTGTTCAGGTACTGCAATCTCCTTTGCTGTAATAAAAGTTCCCTCTGGCATTATTTTCCAGAAAGTCCAGCCTTATCACAGTAAAAAGATAGGTAGAAATCCTCCTTCGTCGATAAAATCCCTGAAGCAGCAGCTTTGCCTGAGCAGCCTCGCCATCAGCAGCCATGCTGTAGCAACGCTGTGAAAGATGGCTCCCCTTTTTAAACTTTTCCAAACACCCGCAGCTCGCCTTAAATTTTTCTTCCGTGCTGGGTTCCAGCATGATGACTTTTGGACATCAAGACGCCATATAAATGGCAAGCCTTCTCTCAAACGATAGCCGCTAACTTCTATTAATCTATCCACACAAAAGCTTTTCCACCTGGTCTTGCACTTTCTCTCCGTCCTTGTGAATGTATTCAAGCCCTTCAGCAAAGTCAGCAACCAGTCAAAATGTTTGTACCAGCATTCATATTTAGTTGTCATCCATCCATCCATCTTCTTCCGCTTATCCGAGGTCGGGTCGCGGGGGCAGCAGCCTAAGCAGGAAAGCCCAGACTCTCCTCTCCTCAGTCACTTGGTCCAGCTCTTCCCGGGGAATCCCGAGGCGTTCCCAGGCCAGCCGGGAGACATAGTCTTCCCAACGTGTCCTGGGTCTTCCCCGTGGCCTCCTACCAGTCGGACTGCTCGAAACACCTCCTTAGGGAGGCGTTCGGGTGGCATCCTGACCAGGCCCGAACCACCACATCTGGCTCGTCTCGATGTGGAGGAGCAGCGGCTTTACTTAGAGTTCCTCCTGGATGACAGAGGAGCTTCTCACCCTATCTCTAAGGGAGAGCCCCGCCACCCGGCGGAGGAAACTCATTTCGGCCGCTTGTACCCGTGATCTTGTACTTTCGGTCATAACCCAAAGCTCATGACCATAGGTGAGGATGGAAACGTAGATCGACCGGTAAATTGAGAGCTTTGCCTCCTGGCTCAGCTCCTTCTTCACCACAACGGATTGATACAGCGTCCGCATTACTGAAGACGCTGCACCGAACTTGTCGATCTCACGATCCACTTTTCCCTCACTCGTGAACAAGACTACGAGGGACTTAAACTCCTCCACTTCGGGTAGGGTGTCCTCCCCAACCCGGAGATGGCATTCCACCCTTTTCAGGGCGAAAACCATGGACTCGGACTTGGAGGTGCTGAGTGTCATCCCAGTCGCTTCACACTCTGCTGCGAACCGATCCAGTGAGAGCTGAACATCCTGGCCAGATGAAGCCATCAGAACCACATCATCTGCAAAGTTGCATTTCGTTGTCATGTTTATATATAATGCTGGGGATTTAATGTCCCCAGCATTTATAATTACCAATGTAATCCTATTTATTTCAATGTTAGTTTTATTCATATTTTTTTTCATATTCATTTTTTACTTTTTCGTTAATATTATACTACAAGCTATGATAGTGTCATTTTTTAAATCCCTATTTGCTTAGTGATGTCTATTTTTTTTATCAGCTTCCTTTCTCACACAGTAAGTGAACAAAATGTAACTTTAATTAGCAAACTGAATATTGTAAGTGTCATAATGTAAAAGGTATGGCGCAGATGAATTACCAGTAATACCCATGCAGAAGGGGTTGGATTAAATAGGATCATGGACACGTAATGGACGTTATTAAGCATGTCTGAAAAATAACCTACCATACCTAACCATTGAAATGCTGAATATTATTGAAACTGTTGTGCGCAATTGTTTATTTTAAGACTTTATTTTAAGACAAGTGTAATATAGTGAATATTACTGGACAAAACAATTTAGTTGTTTTTTTTGCTCACTTTCTTTTACTATTGATCACTGTCTTTAGAAAAACCTCCCAAACAAGCCCTATTCTAATTTGCCGTCTTTCAGTTGTAGCTTTTCTGTCCGTTTCTTTTACCCAATCAATATGATGTTAAGATAAAAACAGGCCGCTTCTTGTTGGTGGCATTGAATCCATAACCAGCAGGGGGCAGCATAGCATTGGCATTCATTCACTATAACTGCTGTTTCCTGCAGTTAACTAGATATTTAGTAGATTCTGGCAAAGGGTGATTTAATGCCCTCTTTTTATTTGCTATCTACAGCAATATAAAGCAAATACACTATAGTGTTTATTTTCTCATCTCTTTCCTTGAGAAGAGTATAACATAAATAGATGGTTACATTTTGTGAGAACTTCAATAAAATAATTTTTTTTTAGCCAAACTAACTCAACACTTTAAATGTAGGAATGATTAGCTCATGATATCAGTGATTGCATGTTGCAATGTTTTGGATACTGAAATAAATAATAGCATATTGCAGTGTAAGAAAACAGGATCAACTTTGATATGAGAGGCAATTTTGTGTTACATGACTGAGGTTGTCAGCAGGGTGACTCATCTTACTACGCTCGAAGAGAATGTGCTGCTTGAATTTAAATATGTTTTTCTTATGAGTTATTAATATGTAAAGTCAGAATCTCTTAAAAAATACAAAAAGCTAACCATTTTACCAAATACCCTTCCATACCCGTCTATACAAGGGAGGTCACCTCATTCACATACAGTCGTGATCCAAAAGTTTACATATACTTGTAAAGAACATAATGTCATGGCTGTCTTGAGTTTTCAATATTTTCTACAACTTTTATTATTATTTGTGATAGAGTGATTGGAGCATATACTTGTTGGTCTCAAAAAACATTCATGAAGTTTGGTTCTTTTATGAATTTATTATGGTTCGACTGAAAATGTAACCAAATCTGCTGGGTCAAAAGTATACATGCAGCAATGTTAATATTCGGTTACATGTCCTTTGGCAAGTTTCACTACAATAAGGTGCTTTTGGTAGCTATTCCACCTGCTTTTGACCACTCCTCTTGACAAAATAGTTGCAGTTCAGCTAAATGTGTTGGTTTTCTGACATGGACTTATTGCTTTTGCATTGTCCACATGTTTAAGTCAGGACTTTTGGAAAACCTTAATTCTAGCCTGATTTAGCCATTCCTTGACCACTTTTGACGTGTGTTTGGGGTCATTGTCCTGTTGGAACACCCAACTGCGCCCTAAACCCATCCTCCGGGCTGATGATTTTAGTTTGTCCTAAATAATTTGGAGGTAATCCTCCTTTTTCATTGTCCCATTTACTCTCTGTAAAGCACCAGTTCCATTGGGAGCAAAACAGTTCCAACAGTTTCCAAAGTGGTAAAGAAATGGCTAAATCAGGCGAGAATTAAGAGGTTTTAATGGCCAAGTCCTGACTTCATTGTGTGGACAATGCTGAAGAGACAAGTCCATGTCAGAAAACCAACAAATGTACCTGAACTTGGGGCTGGGCAATATATCGACATACACGATATATCGCGGGTTTGTCTCTGTGCGATATAGAAAATGACTATATTGTGATATTCGAATATACATTCTCACGCAGTTGCTTTTAGCTGCTGGCATTACACCACAGGCTCTTTTCGCTCTTTCCGGTCTCTCCTTCTCACAGACAGCAAGCGCACCTTCTTACATACGTCACAACGTCATACGCCCTCGCGGAGCAGAGAGGTAGCAGCATGGGTAACGTTAGAATCAGATTCAGACTCAGACAGAATCAGACATACTGCAAACTACTGGCGCCCCTTACAAAAAATGGTGAGATACATGTAAACAAGTAGGGGGGGATGGGAGAAAAAAAATAAAAGATTACAATAAAATAAAATAAGCCTAAGCGATGATAATACGGACCTTCCATCCCTCAGGCAGAGCCGTGCGAGTGGTAATACGAGAGAATGAATGTGCAAATGAAGGAAGAAGTAATTCCCAAGAAAAACAGCCGCAGGTCCATCGTCTGGCGGTGGTTTGGCTTCCAATAGGAAAATGTCGAACAGACAACTGTAATTTGTCAAGTGTGGGCTAAAAGCGTTGCTACAAAAAGTAGCATTACTGCTAATATGTAGCATCATTTGAAAAGTCACCTGCTAGAGAATGAAGAGTGCTTACTCTGCATGTCAACATCTTCATTCGGTGCCACACGCCCAGACCATCAAAATGCCGAGGCAAACATTTCCAGATCAACACCGTAGGAAAAAAAGTCAAAAACAGAATTTAATAACGTCCGCAGTAACCTACCACATAGCAAAGGACGAACACTATTTGATTTCCTATTATGCAGCTCATTTAGATTTGACTCTTATTGAAATATCTTGTGTGACATCATGCACAAAAGTGCACTTTATTTGTTTTAAAATATTGTAGTGGCGTTCTGTACAAAAAGTGCACTTTAATTTAGTGTTGTTTTGAAATCTCATCTTAGTGAAATCATGCACAAAAGTGCATTAATGGCTTGTTTTAAAATGTCTCTGACAATCTTGCACTTTCTGTTTTGGAAATGACATGAATGTTGGTGCCACTGCTTAATAACTGTTTAATAAATACAGTTTTGGTCAATTGACTTAGTTGTGATTTCCTTCTCTGCATGAAAGTTTAAAATGAGCATGTATTAATGCAGTATGAACAAGAATGTTTTAATGTAGACACATAAAATCATCATACTGCTGTAATTATTTGCATCAAGGGTTCATTCAAGGCTAATGCAAAAATATCGAGATATATATCGTGTATTGCGATATGGCCTAAAAAGTATTGAGATATTTAAAAAAGGCCATATCGCCCAGCCCTAGCTGAATGCACCCATTTTGTCAAGAGGAGTGGTCAAAAATTCAACTAGAAGCTTGCCAGAAGCTTGTGGATGGCTACCAAAGCAACTTAATGCAGTGAAACTTGCCAAGGGATATGTAACCAAATATTAACATTGCTGCATGTATACTTTTGACCCAACACATTAGGTCACATTTTCTGTAAAAAGCTTCAATTTAAATTATGTTGCATTGATTATTCGTTAGTTAAAGACTGATACTGGGAATGATTAACAATTGATACGGTACATTTTTAAGGTTATTAGTACTTGTAACTAAATCTCCTATACAGTACTGCAATGTATTTCGTAAGAAATCCCGGGTCTACAACGTAAATTGAGAGACGGCACGAGATCAATAACCAATTTGGCTGTGCAGGATGTTTATATATTAAATATACATATCTGGCGGTTTGATAGGTGCTTATTTGTCACCATCTTGGGAACAACATGAGTGGCCTAGGTCACTGACCATGGAGTGTAGCTGCTATAAAGTAAATGCAGATCATTGACTTATACAACCAATTTCAAACAACCTTCCCTCATCATGGTGCAGAAAAGTCAAACAAACTTGCTCACTGAACTTTGTGGATATTATACAAAAAACATAAAACTACACTCAATTAAATCCATTGCAAGGCAAGACAGGAAAAATGCAAAAACTTTCTCCACACGTATCCATGTTTGGTGCATTTTAGCTGCTTGATATTTTTGATTACAAAACTTTAAGGAAGCCATCATAAAACTAAACAAGGTTGAGTTGAACTTTCACATGCTCTTAATATTAATTCTAATACTTAGAATTGAAAGTGGGATTTTGCCGCTTAAAAGAGTATGTGGAGCCACATTTCTGCTTTCCTAATACAATACATGACTGAAACAGCCTTTCCTGACCTGTATAATAAGACTGTTGGCAAACTCATCTCCTGAAAATTACAAGGTGTTTCATGACTTAGATTTGGAACAGTGATGTCACGTCTTTCTCTTTGATTAGCTGAACAGCACATTGGGTCAGCCAGGTGGCTTCATCTTTTACTCGTGTAAGTGCTGTTTAGCATGCCAGTGAATTCTTTGGGTCCCACACTGCTGTGTCTATTGATGAGAAACTTGCAAAGATGCTAGACAAATGGAAAATATACAAATCCCGGGTCCATGTGATTTTGTATGACAACACAACCAACATGAAGTCACAGACAAGTGTGAGTGATGCCATAGTAAATACCTGAAAAACAGTAGCACATTCTAAGCATTCCCCCACTTGCCACATCTGGACTTGGGGATTGGTTGTGCCAGCAACCTGAGAGTTCCTGGTTCGATCCCCGGCTTCTGCCATCCTAGTCCCATCCGTTGTGTTTGTAAACCAGGCACTTCACCCTTACTCCTGATGGTAAGTAGTTAGGGCCTTCCATGGCAGCTCTCGCCATGTGTGTGAATGTGTGTGTAAATGAGTGAATGTGGGAAAATTGTTGCTTTGATTACCTTGAAGGTAGAACAGTACTATACAAGTACAACCCATTTATCCAAGTATTATTTTCTAACCTGGGGAAATGATTTTTAAGTTTTTTTGCAAAGTTTTATATGTGAGCATTTATTTAAAAACATTGAATTATGGGTACTGCACTTAGGTTATTGTTGCACTCAACAATCTGATATGAAATAATTTATACAGTTGGGCTTTGACATAAGTTGAGAAACTGTTTACTTTTGAATGTTGAACTTTAGTTGTTTGCACTACTTTGGATTTTGTTCCTGACAATTGTTACAGAAACAAAATCAATATCCATTACTCTTCTTTTTTCCGTCGCTTACCAGAGTTTGGGTCGCGGGTACAGCAGTCTAAGCAGAGATGCCCAAACTTCCCTGTCCCTGGGCGCCTACTCTGGTTCCACAGAGGGAACATGTTCCCAGGCCAGCTCTGTGACATAGTCCCTCCAGCATGTCCTAGGTCTGCCCGGAGGCCTCCCAAAACACCTCACCAGGGAGGCATTTGAGTAGATGCCCGAGCCACCTCATCTGGCTCCGCTGGATGTGAATGAGAAGCGGCTCTACTCTGAGCGTCTCATGGATAACAAAGCTCCTCCCCCTATCTCTGAGAGTGATCTTAAACATCCTGTGAAGGAAATGTATTTCTGTTGTTTGTTAAAGTTAAGGTACCGATGATTGTCACACACACACTAGTTGTGGTGAATTTATTCTCTGCATTTGACTCATCACCCTTGATCACCCCCAGGGAGGTGAGGGGAGTAGTGAGCAGCAGCGGCGGCCGCGACCAGGAATAATTTTTGGTGATTTAATCCCCAATTCCAACCCTTGATGCTGAGTGCCAAGCATGGAGGTTATGGGTCCCATTTTTATAGTCTTTGGAATGACTCGGGTTTGAACGCACAACCTATAGATCTCAGGCCGGACACTCTAACCTCTAGGCCAGTGGTCCCCAACCTTTTTGTATCCGCGGACTGGTCAACGCTTAATAATTTGTCCCGCGGCCCGGGGGGTGTCCTTTTTTTTTCTTTTTTTCTTTTTTCTTCTTTGTCATGAAAAAGGGACATTTTTGTCATGAAAAAGGGAGTTTTTTGTGGTTGGTGCACTATTTGTAAGTGTATATTGTGTTTTTTTATGTTGATTTAATTAAAAAAAAAAAAAAAGTTTTTATCCATCCATCCATTTTCTACCGCTTATTCCCTTTCGGGGTCGCGGGGGGCGCTGGCGCCTATCTCAGCTACAATCGGGCGGAAGGCGGGGTACACCCTGGACAAGTCGCCACCTCATCGCAGGGCCAACACAGAGACAGACAACATTCACACTCACATTCACACACTAGGGCCAATTTAGTGTTGCAAATCAACCTATCCCTTTTTATTTTTTTATAAAAAATTCTTCTGCGGCCCGGTACCAATCGTGCCACAGCCCGGTACCAATCGGGCCACGGCCCGTGGTTGGGGACCACTGCTCTAGGCCACTGAGAAGGTATTTGCTTCTTTGTCGTGTCAGTCATTACCCAATGCTTGTGACCATGGGTGAAGGTAAGAAAATAGACTGACCAGTATATCGAGAGCGTCGCCTTCTGGCCCATCTCCCTCTTCACCACAACAGACCTGTACGGTGACTGCACAAATCCGTCTGTCAATCTCGGGTTCCATTTTTCCCTCACTCGTGAACAAGACCCCAAGATTTATAAATGGTTGATTTATATAGGCTAGTAAGGTAAAATTTTGTACCTGACAAGTTTCCGCTACCTTGCTTCTGCAGCCTTCATCAGAGGTGTCACTTGATGTTAGCGTGACGTTGTCTGTGAAGTGTTATATGGATTTACGTTACTAACCTATATAAATCAACCATTTATAAATACACGTCAGTAGGCTAAATGAACCTCTTCAACATAACACCCCGAGATACTTGAACTCCTCCACTTGAGGTAGAACTTCACCACCGACCCGGGGGGTGCAGTCCACCCTTTTCTGACTGAGAACCATTGCCTTAGATCAGGGGTCTCAAACTCAATTTAGCTGGGGGCCACTGGATGCAGAGGCTGGGAGAGGCTGGGCTGCAAGGAAAGATTTCTTTAAAAAAATGTTGCATACTTCTCAGCATGTCTAGTTGTATAATGATGTTTCAAATTGTATCCCTTGTGCACCACAACTTTCTCTGTCCAAATAAGACATGTCGGGGTGCTCCTTTGCTCAACAAAGAAATATTGCATCTCCCACTTTTCCTGGAATTGTCTTTGCTCATCACTAACCTTTCTCTTCACTGCAGGAATATATCGTGGAATATATTTGTATTTAGCCTATGGCTGGGCGATATGGTCTTTTTTTAATATCTCGATATTTTTAGGACATATTGCGATACACAATATTTTTGCCTTAGCCTTGAATTAACAGTTGATACATATAATCACAGCAGTATGATGATTCTATGTGTCTACATTAAAACATTCGTGTTCATACTGCATTAATATATGCTCATTCTAAACTTTCATGCAGAGAAGGAAATCACAACTACCGTAAGTCAATTGATCAAAACTGTATTTAATAAAGTTATTAGCAGGTTACTTTTCAAATTATGCTACATATTGGAAGTAATGCTACTTTTTATAGCAACGCTTGTGCCCCACACTTGAAGAATTAAAGTTGTCTATTTGGCATATTCCCGCTTGAAGCCAAACCACCGCCAGACAATGGACCCCCTGCTGTAATTCTTGGGAATTAATTATTCCTTCATTCGCACCTTCTTTCTCTCGTATTACCACTGGCACGGCTTCACTAGCATCACAGCTAACGTTACCCAGTCTGCTACCCCTCTGCTCCGTGAGGGCTTTTACGTACGTGACGTATGACGTGACAGTATGTGACGTGTGTAAGTTTGTGCGCTTGCTGTCTGTGAGAAGGAGACACAAGAAGGAGTGGAAAGAGCCTGTAGTGTAATGCCCGCAGCTAAAAGCAACTACATGAGAACATATACTCGAATGTCACGATATTCATTTTATATCGATATATGGCGTATATCGATATATCGCCCAGCCCTAATTTAGCCTATGCGCGGAGAATAATGTTATTTTCGCAATGTGTGTCGTTCCGCTTTTCCTCCCCACAGCAACACGGCGGTCGGCGTATAATAACATTAGTACTGGGATAAAGTACAAAAGTACTAGGATAGCGAGCGCAAAAAAGTGTTATCCGGCGTCCTATAGAAATATATGTAGTGTTCATCGTGTGAGGCAATGCAAATGAGACAATAAAAAAAACAAATAACGGTTTAAATTGGTCCAGGTTATCGGGGACTGTTATTACATTACACGTGTCACGGTGTGACTGCAGCCAGGCACGTAAGAAAACCCTTGTCTCCATGGCAACGTTTGTGTCGCTTTCACTCATTTGCCGCTTTTCCGCTAACGCAGGCAAGCCAGAAAGTTGAAAGAGCCATTTTGGACCCAAATAACACAACGCTGTCAAGCGCCATTCATATTAAACTTGCGGGCCGCACTAACATTAAACTTCCATATTAAGGTAGGGGCTGAGAAATAACGTCTCGCGGGCCACAATTGGCGTGTCTGAATCCCCTGCCTTAGATCATCCCAGCAGTTTCACACTCGGCTGCAAATCGCCTCAGTGAACGCTGAAGGTCCCAGCCTGATAAAGCCAACAGTACCACATTATCTGCAAAAAGCAGGGGTTTGTTCCTCTGGCCACCAAACTGGAAGCCCTCCACACCCTGATTGCCTAGAAATCATGTCCATAAAGATAATGAACAGAACTGGTGACAAAGGTCAGTCTGGGCGGAGTTCAACGTCCACAGGGAACATGTGTGGCGTACTACTGGCAACGCAAACCAGACTCTTGCTCTGATTATACAGGGGCTGAATGGCGCGTAGCAACGGACCCTGGTCCCCGTACCCTTGGAGCACTCCCTACAGGACACCGCAAGGGACACGATCAAATGCTTTTTCCAAATTAAGAAAACAAATATGGACTGGTTAAGCAAACTCCCATGCCACCTCCAGCAAGCATGTAAATCTAGTCCTGTGTTCCACGACCAGAACGAAAACCACATTGTACCTCCTGAATCTGAGGCTCGACTAATGGCCAAACTCTCCTCTCCAGCACCATTGCTAAAAAATGTGATCCCTGTATAATTGGAACACACCCTCTGGTCCCTCTTCTGGAAAAGGAGGACCACCACCCCGGTCTGCCAATCTAGAGGTACGGCCCACAGTCCCACAACATCTAGAGCCTTAATGTGTTTAGAGAACATCTCGTCCTCTCCTGGGGCCGTGCTGCTGGGCAGTTTTTTGATTACCCCAGCAACCTTGGCTCCAATGATGGAAATGCTCGCCTTTTTAACCTCAGACTTTTCCTCCTCCAAAAAGTGTGTATCTGTAGGATTAAGGAGATCCTCAAAGTATTCCTTCCACTCCCCAACTATATCCCCCAGTAGTGGTCAGGAGGTTTCCTCCTCAACTATACACTGAGTGGACAGGGCACTGCTTCCCCCTCCTGAGGCCTCAGATGGTTTGCCAGAATCTCTTTGAGGCCAAACAAAAATTCTGCTCCATGGTCTCCCCAGACTCATCCCACGCCCGGTGTTTGCTTCCACCACAACTCTCTTGGCCTGTCGGTACAGGTCAGCTGCTTCAGGAATCCCACAAATGAACCATGCTCAGTAGGACTCCTTTTTCAGCTTGATGGCCTCCTTTACCTTTGGCGTCCACCATCGGGTTTGAAAGTTGCCTGTAGCAGCAGCAGCAGCAGAAGCAGCAGCAGCAGCAATCAAGCCATGGAACATGGCCCATTTGGACTAATGTCCCCCACCTCCCTCAGAATAGAGTAGAAACTCTGTGTGAGTTGAAGATCTGGCGGACGTGAGTCTCTGCCAAATTTTCCCAGCTAACCTTCACAAAACGTCTGGGCCTGCCAGTTCTGTCCGGCAACTTCCCATACCTCCTCATCCCACTCACCACTAGGTGGTGATCAGTTGACAGCTCAGCCCCTCTCTTTAGCCAAGTGTCCAAGACATGCGGTCACATATCTGATGAAACAACTACAAAGTTTATCATCTACCTGCGACTTAGTGTGTCCTGGTGCCACGTGCTCATGTGGACACACTAATGCTTGAAAATGGTGTTTGTTATGGACAAACTGTGACTAGCACAAAAGTCCCATTACAGAACACAACTCTGATTCAGATCGGGGAGACTGTTTCTTCCTATCACACCGCAGCAGGTTTTGCTGTTGCTGTCAACGTGGGTGTTGAAGTCACCCAGTAGAACGACAGAGTCCCCGAGGGTACGCCTTGCAGTACTCCTTCCAGAGTCCCCAAAAAGGCTTGGTTCTCCAAATTGCCATTTGGTGCATACGTGCAAACCCCAGTCAGAGCCCGTCCCCCAAGCCAAAGGCGCAGGGAAATATGTAAGATTTCAAATTAGCTGAAAATGTGTCTAAACTTGCAAAGGTATCAGTACTCTATTGGCAGCTCCCACAATCCAAAGTATTGCTATCAGATCCAAATTAAAAATAATGTTATCTGAACATTCCTAATAAATAGCGCTACTATTTGGATTATACTGAGTGTCTAGAACTTAAAATACATGGACATTGTTTCCATAAAGCTAGAGCGCACATAAGAGCGATGAACAGCTGAGAATGGCGATGGAGATACCTTTTTACATACATTAAATTCTGACAAAATTTCGAATAACCATGCATTTAAATTACAGAATGTGCTTTTTTCTTTACTATTGGATTGTCAATGACTGCTATAGTGCATTATAATACTTTTCCCTTTTGTTTAACTTGGTTCTCACTGTTTAGTTATTGCCTTGATTTTTTTTTTACTTATATTGTAAATATTTTTTTTACAATTTTATTATTGAATGTATGTTAGGGGTGAAATTATAATATTGATGATGTGAGTTTAATTAAAAAAAATAAGGAAGGTTATGGAAAGCAAACAAATCTTTCCCTAAAATACACATTGAGGGTATAATTAGTTGATTATTCAAACCAAATAATTGATATAGTACTTTATTACTAAAATAATCGATTGCTGCAGCCCTAAAGTCAAACCCATAGCATGCTCGCTTATACCCGACAATGACGAATATGTGAAATGTTTCATGAAAATGCTTATTTTAACGTAAGGTGCTGGAAAAAATAGATTCACATCCATTTCGCAATTTTTTTTCATTACGATTCTGAATTGATATAAGAATCACATTTTTAAAATAATTTATTTGGGCCATCTACGCACTTACTTGATGCATGTATACAACATAAACCAATAGCATAATTAGGAACTTTTGAAATCTGTTCTGAAATTTTCCACCAAATATTATATTTTGAAAATTGAGCTAAACGAGGACTAAAACGATTCGTTACCCCAAGAATTAGAATCGAATTGAATCATGAATTGTAAGATTTACATCCTTAATTTTAACTAATGCAATCCCTGCTCTCACCAGAAAAGATTGGCAGCCACCACTTGACACAAAAAAATAATCAGAGTGTCGTGAAACAAGAATGATAATGAATCATATAGTCAAGGTGATGGGAAAGGCGAAATGAAGCATGAATTTGGAGTAAGTCCGCCAGTGGTAAGGGGCCAGGATAGATAGATAGGGATATGGAGGTGGCAGTGATGTGCGGTGAACTAAACACCAGGTGAGGCATACATACTTTTTTTTTTCTACGTAAATTCATATGTGCAGCTCTAGTCATTGTTGATTTAGGTTGCACATTAGAGTTACAGGGAAAAAAAATGAGTTGTTCGCTTTCATAATGATATTATTTTATGATAAATGGGTCCAAAAAGTATTTGATAGAGTGGTTATTATTGGTCCAATTTGCTTTTTAACAAAATAAATCAAGTATTGTGAGTGTAATTTATCTTTCTGTATTTGTATCTGAAGCAGCAATAGCTATCCTCCATGAAAACATACTTTGTATGATCACATTCTTTTTGTCTTAAAGTCCAGTTTAGAGAAGTATATAATCTTGGATACAGTATATGATCCTCCATATTGGCAGAAACATTCATTTAATTCAAATTCATTCCAAGAAATAAAACAATATTTTTGCATCTGACAAAAAACACCCACAAACGCTGGCTTACTCTAATAAAAATGCGATGTTTGTTATAAATACAGTTAAATAAAAAAAAAAGGAAAAAGCGCTGGCTTCCGCAGGAGACACCTGTTTCTGCTAGCTTGAACGCCCTCACTTCTCCAAAGTGTGGCGAGTCAGAGTACTGCTGAGGCATTGAACTGCAAGTTGACAATATAACTCCCCCTACCTTGAGGCAGAGGTATGTGCTGCCTCATGACCTGCCTTTCCCCCATGGCAACAAGCATGCACCCCCTCGCACGCACACGCCCAATACACACTGTGTGTAGCCGTGGAGGCACCGCCTGTGTCTGCCTCACTTCTCGTCTGCTGCATTGTTTTGATCAGGAAGCATGGAATTTCCGCGATTTTGACCATGAAAATTATCAAAATATACAGAAACCACACCAAAATCACATAGAAAGCATAAACCAAAACAGAAATATTGAAACTTATTTTATTTTATTACTTTGTTTTGGAACATCTCATAGTTAAGCCACCTTGTGGGAGGTGAGGCACTGCCTTACTTGCCTACCCTGACAGCACGTAACTGGGAGGTGGCCTCATCCAGGACGCTTCGAATGGCTGAGTGTGAATAAGTCTTTAACAGTAGACTAATTTAGAGCAGATCAAGGGGGAAAACCAAATTCATAATTTTAACAAATATAAACTGCATGGTCTCATGTCATATCTTGTCAGAAAATATTACAATTGATTAGGGGTGTAACGGTACACAAAAATTTTAGTTCATTTTAGAGGTCACGGTCCGGTTCATTTTCGGTACAGTAAGAAAACTACTAAATATACATTTTTTGGGTTATTTATTTATCAAATTTGTAAACAATGGCATAACATACATGTACACACAGGGTCCATTGCCAGGGTTAATGTGGTCAACATGTATAAAATAAAAAACTAAATAAGAGAAGGCTCAGAATGGCTTCTTAACAAAACCTTTCTACATAATGAAGTGCTTTTTTTGATTGATTGATTGAGACTTTTAATAGCCTGGCTAACTTGGCAGTAAGAGGATATATGGGCTCATTGTTCTTCCACCATGTAAGTGGGTCAAAATCTCGTTTTGAATGCAATATGGACCTAAATCTGCTGCTATAAATACATTTGTTATTGCTTTAACCCTGCCTGACTTGCCGAGGAGAGGCTGCTTGAATGTGGTGGTGATGCTTTAAATGGGTTAGCATGAGTTATGAGAGTAGCGTACGTGTGTGTGTGGCCCTTTAATATGTGACAGCATGTGACATCAGTGAGTGTGTGGGTGAACGAGGTGAGGGAGCTTAGTGCGAGTGCGGCTGGTGTTTTGTTAGATTGGCTGTATGCAAGACCTCAATAAAGCCACGATTTGCAACTAATCGCCGGACTCTTCATTTACCTTTGAGTCGGGAGCTGTGGAGACCCACTGCCGGGTAGAGTGAAGGGTGTTGCCCCCGAGAATACATCAGCCCTGGAGGAGTGTCTCCCCTGCGCTCCTCGACTACGGTCTGGGAGCCGGAAGCAGGAAAGGTGCAACACATGTTTGACGTGTTGTCAGAAGCAGCTGCTGAACAATCTCGGCAAACCTCCGTCCTCCATTGTTGTATCGCGCAGCCAAAGGGTTCCCCAACGGGAGATCTTAACGAGGCAGGAGGGTCTTCCAACTCTGGCTTTTATATGTTGTCCTAGCCGGTCGATGCTACCATGTGTACTCGTTCGGTAAACCTCTGAACAGAACCGAAACCCCCGTACCGAAATGGTTCAATACAAATACACATACCGTTATACCCCTACAATTGATACACTGTATGTCTTAAAAACGGGATGTACAGTACCACGCAGCCCTGTATACACACACACACACACACACACACACACACAAGAACACGCACGCTGTGGGGTCTTTAATTTCATGCTTTGCTGGCTGCCTTATTCCTCCATGTTGTAGAATATTGCTGTCTCTTTCATTCTGCACGTGTGTGTGTGTGTGTGTGTGTAAGACTGTGTTTGCTTGTAATCATGTGTGTGTACTGTACATGAATGTTCCTTTTTATGAATGTTCAATGTTGGTACTGCTTATGTCAGTATGTTGAGTATTGAGTGTATTATGTGTGTGCGTGCATTATTTGTCAAATGTTACTTGGTCCTCATCAGTTGACAGTTTTACCATTTGCAAGAAAGTCCTTGCCCTAGTGTTGTCACTCTTAATAATTTCCACCCATACACTCGCATGAGAGAGTTCATGACCAGAGCTGATTGTGTCAGAGCAGCAGTCGACCAGTACTTGTGTGTGCTTATAAACACAACAACTCTGATGTGTTGCTGCGGTTACATGTTTGATCGATGCTTTTATGGAAGACTGAAGGATGAGGATGGAACAGAGGTACAAAAATACATCTGTGATAGTACAACAAAATCAAATACGTTGTTTATTGTTTTTGTTTGCCATAATGTCTATGGTACTTTGACGCCAGATTATCATTATGCTGTACACAGCTGTAATCCTAGCTAACCACAATTTACTGTGAGGTTGTTATAATTTAAAGCTGTCAGTTTTACATAGTATTTATTTCAAATTGTTTTAAAGTTTGAGTTAAAGTACCAATGATTTTCACATATACACTCGGTGTGGTGAAATGTGTCTTCTGCATTTGACTCATCCCCCTGTTGACCCCCTGGGAGGTGAGGAGAGCAGTGAGCAGCAGCGGTGGCCACACCCGGGAATCATTTTTGGTGATTTAACCCCCAATTCCAACTCTTGATGCTGAGTGCAAAGCAGGGAGGTAATGGGCCCCATTGTTATAGTCTTTGGTATGACTCGGCCCGGGTTTGAACTCACGACCTACTGATTTCAGGGCGGACACTCTAACCACAAGGCCACTGGGCCTTGTGGTTAGAGCCTTTTTATTGAGTTTTTAGAAAACTATAGTGAAATATTACAAGACAAGACAGGTGAAACTGACAAAGAGCAAGTATGCAAAGCTCCATGCATGCCATACATGGATCCCATCTACACTGTGCGGCGTATATAATATACCGTATTTTTCAGAGTATAAGTCGCTCCAAAGTTTAAGTCGCACCTGCCGAAAATGCATAATAAAGAAGGGAAAAAACATTTATAAGTCGCACTGGAGTATAAGTCGCATTTTTTGGGGGGAAATTTATTTGATAAAACCCAACACCACGAATGGACATTTGAAAGGCAATTTAAAAGAAATAAAGAATAGTGAACAACAGGCTGAATAAGTGTACGTTATATGACGCATAAATAACCAACTGAAAAGGTGCCTGGTATATTAACGTAACAAATTATGGTAAGAGTCATTCAAATAACTATAACATATCCATCCATCCATTTTCTACCGCTTATTTCCTTTTGGGGTCGCGGGGGGCGCTGGCGCCTATCTCAGCTACAATCGGGCGGAAGGCGGTGTACACCCTGGACAAGTCGCCACCTCATCGCAGACTATAACATATAGAACATGCAATATGTTTACCAAACAATCTGTCACTCCTAATTGCTAAATCCGATGAAATCTTATATGTCTAGTCTCTTACGTGAATGAGCTAAATAATCTTGTTTGATATTTTATGGTAATGTTTTAAAGGGGAAAATTATCACCAGACCTATGTAAGTGTCAATATATACCTTGATGTTGCAGAAAAAAGACCATATGTTTTTTTAACCGATTTCCGAACTCTAAAAGGGTGAATTTGGCGATTTAAACGCCTTTCAATTGTTCGCTGTCGGAGCGATGACCTTTCACCCGTGACGTTACAACGGGAAGCAATCCGCCATTTTCTCAAACACATTACACACACCAAGTCAAATCAGCTCTGTTATTTTCCGTTTTTTCGACTGTTTTCCTTACCTTGAAGACATCATGCCTCGTCGGTGTGTTGTCGGAGGGTGTAACAACATGATCAAGGACGGATTCAAGTTGACTTACGTGGAGTGTGCATCGATTAGCCCGGCAGGCTAATCGATGCTAAAATGCTATTTAGGCTAGTGTGTATGTACATATTGCATCGTTATGCCTCATTTGTAGCTATATTTGCATCCAGCCTTTCCCTCCACCCACATTTAATGCCAAACAAACACATACCAATCGACAGATTCAAGTTGCACCAGTGTCAAAAGATGCGAACGTCCCTTGTTTGTTCGGCACATTTTACCGACGATAGCGATGCTACGACAGAGATGTCCCGGCAAGAAATCTGCGTTCAAAGGACTCCGGCTTGTTAGTGATTCCCAAAGTCCCAAAAAAGTCTGCGGGCTATAGAGCGTTTTCCGTTCGGGCTCCAGTACTCTGGAATGCCCTCCCGGTAACAGTTCGAGATGCCACCTCAGTAGAAGCATTTAAGTCTCACCTTAAAACTCATTTGTATACTCTAGCCTTTAAATAGACTCCCTTTTTAGACCAGTTGATCTGCTGTTTCTTTTCTTTTTCTTCTATGTCCCACTCTCCCCTGTGGAGGGGGTCCGGTCCGATCCGGTGGCCATGTACTGCTTGCCTGTGTATCGGCTGGGGACATCTCTGCGCTGCTGATCCGCCTCCGCTTGGGATGGTTTCCTGCTGGCTCCGCTGTGAACGGGACTCTCGCTGCTGTGTTGGATCCGCTTTGGACTGGACTCTCGCGACTGTGTTGGATCCATTGTGGATTGAACTTTCACAGTATCATGTTAGACCCGCTCGACATCCATTGCTTTCCTCCTCTCTAAGGTTCTCATAATCATTAATGTCACCGACGTCCCACTGGGTCATTATTGTCACCGATGTCCCACTGGGTGTGAGTTTTCCTTGCCCTTATGTGGGCCTACCGAGGATGTCGTCGTGGTTTGTGCAGCCCTTTGAGACACTAGTGATTTAGGGCTATATAAGTAAACATTGATTGATTGATTGATATCCTGCGACACTCAAAACAGAGGCATTTCCAACGATAAAGTTAACGAAATCACAAAGGTGAATTTTGTTGATGTTATTGATTTATGTGGTAATCAGACATATTTGCTCACGGCATGACTGCCAGCTAATTGATGCTAACATGTTATATAGGCTAGCTGTATGTACATTTGTAGCTATATTTGCATTTAGCCTTTCCCTCTACCCACATTTAATGCCAAACAAACACTTACCAATTGACGGATTTAAGTTGCTCCAGTGGTCAAAAGATGCAATCGTTGGTTAGAAGGCGATCGCCGAATAGCTTCAATAACTATAGCTATAGCTATGGCTATTGAGCGAATAGCTTCAATAGCTATTCGCTCAATAGCTTTAGTTTCTTCTTCAATTTCGTTTTAGCTATCTGCCTCCACACTCCAACTATCCGTTTCAATACATGCGTAATCTGTTGAATCGCTTAAACCGCTGAAATCCGAGTCTGAATCCAAGCTAATGTCGCTATATCTTTCTGTTCTATCCACCATGTTTGTTTGTATTGGCGTCACGCAGTGACGTCACAGGAAAATGGACGGGTGGATTTACAGATAGCGAAAATCAGGCACTTTAAAGCCTTTTTTCGGGATATTCCCTGATGGGTAAAATTTTTAACAAAACTTCGAAAATAATTTTTATTGGTTTTAACCCTTCCAAAATTGTGATAATGTTCCCCTTTAATAATTTCACACATAAGTCGCTCCTAAGTATAAGTCGCACCCCCGGCCAAACTATGAAAAAAACTGCGACTTATAGTCCGGAAAATACGGTACATACTATACATACTACATAGACATTTTCTTTTTGCTTTCATTTTTTACCTTTTCAATCGTCAACCCATGTGCAGAATACATACAGAATGTACAGAATCCTTTTTTAAAAGCATCCTCTGTCTGTGGGGTCCCGAGGTGGTCAGAATGGGCATTCCATAGACGGATAGCAGCAGCTTCAAAAGTTCTGTCCCCCAGGTTTTGAGCCGTGTCCTGGGTGCGAGCAGACGGGGCTGTTGGCCAGGCTAAGGTGTGTGGTTTGAGGAGGTCAGTGAGGTAAGTGGGGGCATCACTGTGGAGACAGTGGTGGGTGTGCGTGCGTGAAGACCTTGTACTCAATGCAGGCGGTGATGGGGAGCCAGTGAAGGGTGCGGAAGATGGGGGTGATTTGCTCCTAGTTTCGCAGCGTCATCAGGACCCTGGCAGCCCTGTTCTGAACATACTGGAGCTTATGGTGGCTGGCTCTTGCCAGAGATCCTGATGAGAATTGCGTTACAGTAATCTGACCTGGAGGAGATGAATGCATGGACACGCTTTTCTGCAGGTGGAAGGGACAGGAAGAGGCGTAGTTTGGAGGTGACAGAAAGGGGTTTGCAGATGTGGGTGACAAGGTTGTCAAAGAAGAAGTAGGGGAAAGTTGTGGCTAAAAAATGAAACCGAGGTTATGTGGGAAGAACAGCGTTGTCAAGGAGTACCGGTTTGGATGGCTTCTGTTTTTGAGCCATTCAGCTGCAGGAAGTTTAGACTCATCCATTGGAATTAAGACGAGCAACAGTGGCAGAGGGTACTCAGAGGGGGAGACCTTAAAGGGGAACTTCACTTTTTTTTTTTTTTTTGCCCATTGATATGAAAGACACTACGATGGATGTCTTTTTATTTAGTTTTCTGTATTTTATTACGTACATAAAAGTCGGCTTACAACAGAGCCAATGAGAGGTCCTCTACTCCGCCAATAAAACTCAATAAATAATAGGTACATGTATTTGTTTTTGTAACCGTTTTGGCTCGGTTTGGTGGTGTACCGAACGAGTAGACATGCTAACAGCTAGCAGGCTAGGACAACATGTTAAAGCTAGAGCTGGAAGACCCTCCTGCCTCTACCTCTCCCTCACCTCGCTCGCCCCCACACTCACTGACGTCACATGCTGTCACATATTAAAGGGCAACACACACACATACGCTACTCTCATGACACAGTGGTTCTCAAACTTTTTTCAGTGATGTAACCCCTGTGAACATTTTTTTAATTCAAGTACCCCCTAATAAGAGCAAAGCATTTTTGGTTGAAAAAAACTGATAAAGAAGTAAAATACAGCACTATGTCGTCATTTATCAAATTGTATAACAGTGCAAAAATATTGCTCATTCGTAGTTGTCTTTCTTGAACTATTTGGAAAAAAGATATAAAAAGAACTAAAAACTTGTTGAAAAAGAAACAAGTGATTCAATTATAAATAAAGATTTATACACATAGAAGTAATCATCAACTTAAAGTGCCCTCTTTGGGGATTGTAATAGAGATCCATCTGGATTCATGAACTTTATTCTAAACATTTCTTCACAAAAATAGAAATCTTTAACATCAATATTTATGGAACATGTCTACAAAAAACGGCGGGCGGTGTTGATGAACGTGGACCCCGACTTAAACAAGTTGAAAAACTTATTGGGGTGTTAGCATTTAGTGGTCAATTGTATGTACTGTACTGTGCAAACTACTAATAAATGTCTCAATCAATCAATCAAAAAAAAGCACTTTATATGTAGAAATGTTTTGTCAAGAAACCATTCTGAGCCTTAACTTATTTAGTTTTTAGTTTATACTGTATATGTTATATATGTATTAACCCTGGCAATGGACCCTGTGTGTATATGTATGTTATGCCATTGTTTACAAATTTGGTAAATAAATAACCCCAAAATTTATATTTTGTTGTTTTCTTACTGTACCGAAAATGAACAGAACCGTGACCTCTAAACCGAGGTACGTACCGGACCGAAATGTTTGTGTACCGTTACACCCCTAATAAATAACCATTCAAAAACCACCAGCAATACTCCATTTATATTTTGTGACTTGAATATGGACCAAGCAATAGTGATATTGTTATTAAAAGCGCTAACGCAGACAGACTATTTATAGCGACGCCATGATCACAAGCTAATGTGCCTATATTGACATTATCCAGTGGTATGCTGCTACCTTGCTTTTTTGCTTATGGAAGTCTAATCTAGATCTTCTGTCTAAAAGTCAAGGCCCTCGGGCCGAATCTGGACCGCATATGAATTACCTACGACGCCCGGGATGATATTTGATTAGTATTAGAATCGTCCTGCAGGCCACAGCTGCCTTGTGCTGTTTTGCATGCACCAATACTCCATTCCCCACAATACAACGGTCACCTGCGAACTCACTGCAGTGCCGCAAGTGGACCTCGGTTTCATTATTCATCAGCATTCAGGGCAGATGTCAACTTTCAGCGAACAGGTTTAATCCGGCCAGCAAGACAAGTTTGCTAAGTATAAAAATGAGCTGCAATTTTTTAATGAAAGAAACTGCTGTTATTAAAGTTTCCACTGAATGTCGCAAGAGCAATTCAAGTGTAACTCACATCACACATGACAGTGTTTAAAGATGACGTGTCAGCTGACTTTAAACACCCTCTAGATTGGTTGCCGCTACTTCAATCAGCGCAGGTGCAAGCAATCAGCGGCTCCTGTTGTGACTGGCCGCAGACTAATTCAGTAACGACGCACAATACCTTCTTTAATTGTAAATTATCCACTTAAAGGATAATATAAAGAAACGGTAAGATGCAAAGACGTAAGTCAACTTGACCATCAACTTTGTAGTTAGAGTTCAGGCACCCTGAACTACATTGTAAAAATGTTTGTCTCTACATTTGTTGTTTGTTCTATTTTATCATATGCTTACATCTACCATGACGAGATTGGTTAAGTTTGTAGTTATGTTACCTTTAATTCGGCTATTATGGTGTAATTGTTTTTGACAATTGTTTGGATTATATTGTAATTGTGACATTTGAATGATGATAAATGAGTGTGTTGGGGCAATTGTGGATGTCAACAATGCGGGGGTTTGAGGAAACACTCGATTGCTTTTTGACACACGTCTTCGATAGTGAACTGCAAACATGTGAATGCTGAACAGGAAGTGCTTAAAGTTTAATGGCTTTGTTTTAAAACACTGGGACAAAGTAAAAGTTATTTGTGTTCTTCATGGTGTTTTTGAAGCTCAACCAATTTTTTTCCTCAGAGTTATTACTTGAAGTCTTTTGCCAAGAGGATTAGTTGTAATATGTACATTTTGAGACTGTGTTGTTCTATCTTCGGCCCAAGTAAAACAAACAAAAAAAACAACAACAATTTTTAAGTTGGCATTTTTAAATTATTATGCCATAATTTTATTAGTCCTTCCCCCGTGGAAATCGATTTTCCCCCATGCGGCCCCTGAGCTAAAATTAGTTTGACACCCCTGTTCGAGATGATAAATCATGCCTCTCCTAGATCGTAAAGTACTAGGATGTGAACATATCGTGGCAAGTTGATACACTTTGACAGCAATTTTCAGACCGGAAATGGCGAGAACGACACAAAAAGACGCTGGGTTCTATCCCCCATTTCTATGCGAAGATTATGAGTCATTCTTCATCTAACGGGACTATAACAAGATTATATCAGTTGGCCTCCCTAATGACAGCAGTCATTGTACAGTGAGTGATGTTGTACAAACCCCGTTTCCATATGAGTTGGGAAATTGTGTTAGATGTAAATAAACGGAATACAATGATTTGCAAATCCTTTTCAACCCATATTCAACTGAATGCACTACAAAGACAAGATATTTGATGTTCAAACTCATAAATCTTTTTTTTTTTTTTTGCAAATAATAATTAACTTAGAATTTCATGGCTGCAACACGTGCCAAAGTAGTTGGGAAAGGACATGTTCACCACTGTGTTACATCACCTTTTCTTTTAACAACACTCAATAAACATCTGGGAACTGAGGAAACTAATTGTTGAAGCTTTGAAAGTGGAATTATTTCCCATTCTTGTTTTATGTAGATCTTCAGTCGTTCAACAGTCTGGGGTCTCCGCTGTTGTATTTTACGCTTCATATTGCGCCACACATTTTCGATGGGAGACAGGTCTGGACTGCAGGCGGGCCAGGAAAGTACCCGCACTCTTTTTTTATGAAGTCACGCTGTTTTAACACTTGTCTTGCTGAAATAAGCAGTGGCTTCCATGATAACTTTGCTTGGATGACAACATATGTTGCTTTAAAACCTGTATGGACCTTTCAGCATTAATGGTGCCTTCAGAGATGTGTAAGTTACCCATGCCTTGAGCACTAATACACCCCCATACCATCACAGATGCTGGCTTTTGAACTTTGCGCCTATAACAATCCGAATGGTTATTTTCCTCTTTGTTCTGGAGGACACCACATCCTCTGTTTCCAAATATAATTTGAAATGTGGACTCGTCAGACCACAGAACACCTTTCCACTTTGCATATGCCCATTTTGGGTGAGCTCGGGCCCAGCCAAGCCGGCGCCGTTTCATGATATTGTTGATAAATGGGTTTGGCTTTGCATAGTAGAGTTTAAACTTGCACTTACAGATGTAGCGACCAACTGTAGTTACTGTAGTTTATGAAATGTTCCTGAGCCCATGTGATGATATCCTTTACACACTGTTGTCCGTTTTTGATACAGTACCGCCTGAGGGATCAAAAGTCCGTAATATCATCACTTACGTGCAGTGATTTCTCCAGATTCTCTGAACTTTTTGATGATTTTACGGACCGTAGATGGTAAAATCCCTAAATTCCTTGCAATAGCTCGTTGAGAAATGTTATTCTAAAACTGTTCGACAATTTGCTTAAAAAGTGGTGACCCTCATCCCATCCTTGTTTGTGAATTACTTAGCATTTCATGGAAGCTGTTTTTTTACCCAATCATGGCACCCAACTGTTCCCAATTAGCCTGCACACCTGTGGGCATACTTGCCAACCTTGAGACCTCCGATTTCGGGAGGTGGGGGTTGGGTTAAGAGGGAAGGAGTATATTTATATTATTCATATATTATATATTTCATATATAATCCATATTATATTATTTATTATTATCATTGTTTATTGTGAGCGAACTGTGGTGCTGAATTTCCCCCACGGATCAATAAAGTACATTCTATTCTATTCTATATTTAACGCTAGATTCACCAAGTCAAGTATTTCATATATATATATATATATTAGGGGTGGGCAAATTAGTGCGTTAATTATGAGTTAACTCATCAATCTATTAACGCCGACAATTATTTTATCGCACATTTGCGTATGTTGTTTACATGCTTTTATTTTGTTAACGCCTTTTCTTAACAAGATGGCGGCTCCCGGCGTCGAGGGGCTCTTGGTAAAGATGGATAATTTGGCAAAAATACCGGACAATTCTGCAAATTTCATGGCTGGCTTACAGCGTGGTCACTCCGGGATCACTTACGACCGCCAGACAATTCTGAATGTGGATAGATCGGGCCGTTTTGGACTGAATGACGCGTGCTTGCTAGATCGGCTAGCTAGCATGGGAATACTTTGCCGGCTACATCCAGCGGCCTGTGAAGCAGCGGAGTATATGTGTTGTCTGTTTATTTATGAATAATGCAGACGAGGAGTGTTAGCTGAGTTCTTAACATTTGCTTTCAGAGCGTGCATATCATAGCATACAAGATGCCGTCATGGCGACACCGGGTTACCGCGCATGCTCGTCACTCCTGTTGCATGCTGGGTAGGGTAGTTCTTTTATTCCCTGGCTCATAACGTCAAAATATAGTACCATGTATATGATGCGTCCAGTTTATCAAAGCACCAAGCAAACAATCGGAAAATTCCCATCATATCAATTCCTAGATATGGTCATAATTATCTTAAGTGCACTACGCAGAATAAACACAACATTATTAATATTGCTACTACGGATAATTTGATCAAAAATTCCCTAAAACAGCCCACTACCTATAATATAGGTTTTTTAAACATAAGATCCCTGATAAAAAAAATGTTTCTGCTGTTACCTCAGAAATTGCCTGTTCAGATGTTATAATTGTGGCTCAGAGATTTGTATGTAGATTATATTTATTTTCCATAACAAACAGGATAACTTAAATACCCTGGCAGTGGCAATAAGCTTAAATGTTTGTATTTACATTTTTTGAGTTGATTTTCATAAAATATGCTATTTAACTGCTACTGTTTAACAAGGACTGATTTAAATTGTGTTTGCACAACAAATGTTTTGGCGCTTTTGTTCATGTGGGAGAACATTCCAATAAAGGTGCACTACACACTACTTTTGAATTCATTATTGGGCTTTGCGTATACAATGCAGTTAATCGCGATTAATCAGAGAAATAGTGCGATTAACTTCGATTACAATTTTTTATCGTTGCCCGGCCCTAATATATATATATATGTATATATATATACATATATATATAAGAAATACTTGACTTTCAGTGAATTCTAGCTATATATACATATACTGTGTATATATATATATATATATACACACATATATATATATATATATATATATATATATATATATATATATATAAGATATACTTGACTTTCAGTGAATTCTAGCTATATATACATATCAATCAATCAATCAATGTTTACTTATATAGCCCTAAATCACTAGTGTCTCAAAGGGCTGCACAAACCACTACGACATCCTCGGTAGGCCCACATAAGGGCAAGGAAAACTCACACCCAGTGGGACGTCGGTGACAATGATGACTATGAGAACCTTGGAGAGGAGGAAAGCAATGGATGTCGAGCGGGTCTAACATGATACTGTGAAAGTTCAATCCATAATGGATCCAACACAGTCGCGAGAGTCCAGTCCAAAGCGGATCTAACACAGCAGCGAGAGTCCCATTCACAGCGGAGCCAGCAGGAAACCATCCCAAGCGGAGGCGGATCAGCAGCGCAGAGATGTCCCCAGCCGATACACAGGCGAGCAGTACATGGCCACCGGATCGGACCGGACTCCCTCCACAAAGGAGAGTGGGACATAGAAGAAAAAGAAAAGAAACGGCAGATCAACTGGTCTAAAAAGGGAGTCTATTTAAAGGCTAGAGTATACAAATGAGTTTTAAGGTGAGACTTAAATGCTTCTACTGAGGTGGCATCTCGAACTGTTACCGGGAGGGCATTCCAGAGTACTGGAGCCCGAAATGAAAAAGCTCTATAGCCCGCAGACTTTTTTTGGGCTTTGGGAATCACTAATAAGCCGGAGTCCTTTGAACGCAGATTTCTTGCCGGGACATATGGTACAATACAATCAGTAAGATAGGATGGAGCTAGACCGTGTAGTATTTTATACGTAAGTAGTAAAACCTTAAAGTCACATCTTAAGTGCACAGGAAGCCAGTGCAGGTGAGCCAGTACAGGCGTAATATGATCAAACTTTCTTGTTCTTGTCAAAAGTCTAGCAGCCGCATTTTGTACCAACTGTAATCTTTTAACGCTAGACATGGGGAGACCCGAAAATAATACGTTACAGTAATCGAGACGAGACGTAACAAACACATGGATAATGATCTCAGCGTCTTTAGTGGACAGAATGGAGCGAATTTTAGCGATATTACGGAGATGAAAGAAGGCCGTTTTAGTAACGCTTTTAATGTGTGCCTCAAAGGAGAGAGTTGGGTCGAAGATAATACCCAGATTCCTTACCGTGTCGCCTTGTTTAATTGTTTGGTTGTCAAATATTAGAGTTGTATTATTAAATAGAGTTCGGTGTCTAGCAGGACCGATAATCAGCATTTCCGTTTTTTTGGCGTTGAGTTGCAAAAAGTTAGCGGACATCCATTGTTTAATTTCATTGAGACACGCCTCCAGCTGACTACAATCCGGCGTGTTGGTCAGGTTTAGGGGCATGTAGAGTTGGGTGTCATCAGCATAACAGTGAAAGCTAACACCGTATTTGCGTATGATGTCACCTAGCGGCAGCATGTAATTGCTGAAGAGTGCAGGGCCAAGGACCGAACCCTGGGGAACTCCACACGTTACCTTAACGTAGTCCGAGGTCACATTGTTATGGGAGACACACTGCATCCTATCAGTAAGATAAGAGTTAAACCAAGACAGGGCTAAGTCTGACATACCAATTCGTGTTTTGATACGTTCTAATAAAATATTATGATCGACAGTATCGAAAGCAGCGCTAAGATCGAGGAGCAGCAACATAGATGACGCATCAGAATCCATCGTTAGCAATAGATCATTAGTCATTTTTGCGAGGGCTGTCTCCGTGGAGTGATTTGCCCTGAAACCGGATTGAAATGTTTCACATAGATTGTTGGACGCTAAGTGTTCATTTAACTGCTCCGCAACAATTTTTTTCGAGGATTTTTGAAATAAAGGGAAGGTGAGACACCGGTCGGTAGTTTACCATGAGGTCAGGATCGAGGTTAGGTCTTTTAAGAAGAGGATGAATAACCGCTTTTTTGAATGCGAGGGGAACAGTTCCCGAGGAAAGTGCTAAGTTTATAATATTTAGCACTGATGGACCTAATAATACAAAGAGCTCCTTGATCAGTTTCCCAGGAAGAGGGTCAAGTAAACATGTTGTTTGTTTTATTCCATTTACACGTTGTAACAATTCCTCTAATGTTATTTCCTCAAAACGAGAGAAACTATTTTGGAGGGCAGTATCCGCCGTATATACAATCGTGTCAGTGTTAATAGAACCCCGTTGTAGCTGGGACGCATTGTCTTTAATCTCCTTTCTAATGACTTCAATTTTCTTACTAAAGAATTGCATAAAGTCATCAGCTGAGTGGGTGGAGCTACTGGAAGGAGTCCCTTGTTGGGTTAGCGATGCTACCGTACTAAACAAAAATTTAGGATCGTTTTTATTACGGTGGATGAGATTTGAGTAATATTTAGCTTTAGCTAAGGTAAGCATGCGTTTATAAGTTATCAAACCATCACTCCATGCTTGATGGTGCGCCTCAAGTTTAGTCGTGCGCCATTTGCGTTCCAGCTTTCTGCATAATAATTTCTGAGCTCTAGTTTCTTCTGTAAACCACGGGGTGCGCTTTTTTGGAGCCTTTTTTAACTTTAGCGGTGCTATGTTATCAATGGTTTCGCGCAGGGCGTCGTTAAAGTTGTTAGTGAGGTTATCAATAGAGCCCACATACTTTGGGAATGGTGCCATTACCGAGGGCAGTAGGTCAGCAAGAGTTGGCGTTGTGGCCGTATTAATGTTGCGGCTGCTATAGCAGTTATTATTATTATTAGTTTGACGAACATGCGTCTGAACCTCGAATTTTATAAGGTAATGATCGGACAATACTTTAGTATACGGGAGTATCGTAACTTTGGAAACGGTGATACCCCTGAAAAGCACTAGGTCTATCGTATTACCGTTGCGATGCGTGGGTTCATTTATTATTTGTGTGAGACCACAGCTATCAATTATAGTCTGGAGCGCTACGCACGGTGGGTCCGATGGGGTATTCATATGGATATTAAAGTCCCCCATTATGATTATATTATCGGCGTGTGTCACTAGATCAGCAACGAACTCTGAGAATTCATTGATAAAGTCCGAATAGGGCCCTGGGGGGCGGTAGATAACAGCCAGGTGTAGAGGCAGCGGTGTGACAGACCTCATAGTAAGCACCTCAAACGATTTATATTTATTATTTATGTTAGGACTAAGGTTAAAGTTTTCGTTGTATATTAGTGCGACCCTCCCACCCCTTTTAAGCGGACGGGCAATATGCGCATGTGTAAAGTTAGGAGGACATGCCTCATTTAGCGCAAAAAAGTCGTTTGGTTTAAGCCAGGTTTCACTGAGACCGATGACGTTAAGATTGTTGTCTCTGATGATATCATTAACTAACAACGTTTTGGGAGACAATGATCTTATGTTTAAAAAACCTATATTATAGGTTGTGGGCTGTTTTAGGGAATTTTTGATCAAATTATCCGTAGTAGCAATATTAATAATGTTGTGTTTATTATGCCCAGTGCATTCAGTATAATTACGACCATATCTAGGAATTGATACGACGGGAATTTTCCGATTGTTTGATTGTTGCTTTGATAAACTGCACGCATCATGGTTAGCCACCTCAGTAACGGGGATTTTCCGATGGTTTGTTTGTTGCTTTGATAAACTGCATGCATCATAGTTAGCCACCTCAGTAACGGGAATTTTCCGATTGTTTGATTGTTGCTTTGATAAACTGCACGCATCATGGTTAGCCACCTCAGTAACGGGGATTTTCCGATTGTTTGATTGTTGCTTTGATAAACTGTACGCATCATGGTTAGCCACCTCAGTAACGGGGATTTTCCGATTGTTTGTTTGTTGCTTTGATAAACTGCACGCATCATAGTTAGCCACCTCAGTAAAACACACGTCCAACTCTGAAACACTCAAAGCAGAAAAAACTTGTTCTAATTTAACTGACTCCTTACCCAGACCAGTAGTCACGCATCCTTTATTTAAATCCGGCTGCAGGATGGAGGGAAGTGGTGTTCTGTGGGGATTAGCCTTCTGCTTTGTTTTAAGCCCCGCTCGGCATCCGCGTTTCCGATCACACCGCTGGCGTCTGCTCCGTAGACGGCCCCCGCTGCTACTATACTCCCCTGCTTCACAGGCCGCTGGATGTAGCGGCCGCAGCACTCCCGTGCTAGTCAGCACGTCCAGCAAGCACGCGTCTATCAGTCTATACTGTATATATATGTATATATATATATATATATATATATATATATATATATATATATATGTATATGTAAATAAATAATTGAATTTCAGTGTTTATTTATTGACACATTTACACACACATAACACTCATCTACTCATTGTTGAATTAAGTGTTGAATTGTCCATCCTTGTTTTTCCAACCATATGCATGTACAGTAGATGGCAGTATTGTCCTGTTTAAGAGAGTCACAACTGTCACGATCTGCTATGCGGATCGTTTATTGTTTTGCCGTTTATATGTATTTGTTCATGTTTAGTTCTGGACTCTGCCGATTGGTTGTGTTTGAGCACTTCCCCGTTTAGTCACCATGGCAACGTAGTGTGCTCCTCCTCACGGGCTCCTGTCACACACCTGTTTTTGATTATTATTTGTGTATTCAAGCCCACCTGATTCCTCAGTTCGTCCTCGGCTCATTGTTTGCTTTATGCAACACGACACGTATTTATTCTCTGCTTATCTCTGCTTTTGTTGTGCTAAGTTCTGTCTTAGCTTCGCGTGTGTTCGGCACGTCACCTTTTGGACTTTCTGTATCATGCTAAGTTTAGCTTTAGCTTCCCGTGCGTAGGCACGTGCTTTATTTTTCATTTTGTACCAGTGTTCTTTTGTTTAATTATATTAAAATCAGTTTCTTACCTGCACTCCTGCTGACTGGTCGTTGTGCATCCACGAAGTGGCAACTCCACGCAACAAGTGCGCCGCGTACGCGTGACAGAATGAGCCGAGCCAAGAGCCACTTCGCACGAATCCAGCCCCAGCAAGAACAGGTGTTCCTCTCCGAGGAGGAAAAAATGGAGATCTTCCGGGAGCTCCGAGCAGACTCTCGTCCAGGGGAGAGCGAGGACGAGATAGAGCTGCCGGAGGAGGATCTCCCGGCCGAAGGTGTGGTGGCGTGGGGGCTACTGATGGCGAGGATAGCGGACGCGGAGGACCGCCTCCGCCCCCAAGCACAAGCCACCCCGACGTTCTCCTCAGCGCGTTGCCAGCCGCGCGGGTACGTCACACCAGCCGTGAGGCGAGGGCTCCAGCGGCGACCAGGCTCCGTGCAGATGCGTGCACAAGGAAAAAAGTGCAGGACTTTTCCCCCAGCAGCGACTGCCAGGCGCTTCCCATGCGGCTTTTCCTCCCCGGCACCTGCTGTCAATCTGCCTGAGGGACGCGTGCGGCGTACACGCACAAGGCCAGCTCCCAGGCTTCCAAGCGCCCACCCTCCCACGCCCTCGACAGACTCCAAGCTCGCACAAATGCCCCCCCACCCGCTCCTTCAGGCATCTGGAATCTGCTTCCTCAGGGGGGGGGCAAGGCTGATGGCGTGTCAGTGGCACAGGCAGACCTCCTTCCATTGAGGTTGCTGCCTGCCTTGCCGCTGGTTCCGCCCGCACCAACAGACGAGCCACCTGCACCAATGCTTGCACCTAGCCCAATGACAAGTCCACGTCCTAGGCTAGCCCCAGTGCCAGCACCACGTCAACCTCCAATGCCAAGTCCACGGCTAAGGCTAGCCCCAGTGCCGGCACCACGCCAACCTCCCACGCCTGCACCACGCCGAGCTCGACCGCCAAGTCATAGCCGGCCTCCAAGTCATAGCCGGCCTCCGTGTCCAAGTCCGAGTCCAGGTGCAAGTCGGCCTCCGAGTCCAAGTCCGAGTCCAGGTGCAAACCGGCCTCCGAGTCCAAGTCCGAGTCCAGGTGCAAGCCGGCCTCCGAGTCCAAGTCCGAGTCCAGGTGCAAGCCGGCCTTCGAGTCCAAGTCCGAGTCCAGGTGCAAGCCAGCCTCCGAGTCCAAGTCCAGGTGCAAGCCGACCTCCGAGTCCAAGTCCAAGCCGGCCTCCGAGTCCAAGTCCAGGTGCAAGCCGGCCTCCGAGTCTAAGTCCAAGCCGGCCTCCAAGCCGGCCTCCGAGTCCAAGTCCAAGCCAGCCTCCGAGTCCAAGTCCAAGCCGGCCTGCGAGTCCAAGTCCAAGCCGGCCTCCGAGTCAAAGTCCAAGCCCTCTGAGTCAAAGTCCAAGCCGGCCTCCGAGTCAAAGTCCAATCCGGCCTCAAGGTCCAAGCCGGCCTCAAGGTCCAAGCCGGCCTCCAAGCCGGCCTCAAGGTCCAAGCCGGCCTCCAAGCCGGCCTCAAAGTCCAAGCCGGCCTTCAATCCGGCCTCAAAGTCCAGGCCGGCCTTCAAGCCGGCCTCAAAGTCCAAGCCGGCCTTCAAGCCGGCCTTCAAGCCGGCCTTCAAGCCGGCCTCAAAGTCCAAGCCGGCCTCCAAGTCCAAGTCCAAGCCGGCCTCCAAGTCCAAGTCCAAGCTGGCCTCCAAGTCCAAGTCCAAGACGACGTCCAGGCCGACTTCGATGTCCTGGTCAGCGCCGAGGTGCAACTCGGGGTCCAGTTCCACGCCAAGCGTCAGGTCGTCCTCCTCGCCAGGCGCATCTGCCTCCACGTCGGTCATGGGTGTGGCCGTACCACGGGCGTCCTCCTCGGCAGGTGCGTCCATCCCCACGCCGGCCATGGTGGTGGCCCTACCCAGGGCGTCCTCCTCGCAGGACGCGCCCTGGTCCTCGTCAGCCACGGATGTGGCCTCTGCAGGCCCGCCCACCTAAACTTTTGTGGTGGCGGCGTCCCACCCGCCGCCGCTGCCTGTGGTGTTCTTGGTGGAGTCAAGGATGCAGGACTTGTCAGCCCTCCACCAGCTCCTCCCTCCGCCCTCCCTTCTCTTTTGGACTGTCTAGTTGTGGGGGGGGGGTTTGTACTTCGGGATTTTTGGGGCATTTGGGATCTGCCCCTTGGGGGAGGGGTAGTGTCACGATCCGCTATGCGGATCGTTTATTGTTTTGCCGTTTATATGTGTTTGTTCATGTTTAGTTCTGGACTCTGCCAATTCGTTGTGTTTGAGCACTTCCCCGTTTAGTCACCATGGCAACGTAGTGTGCTCCTCCTCACGGGCTCCTGTCACACACCTGTTTTTGATTATTATTTGTGTATTCAAGCCCACCTGATTCCTCAGTTCGTCCTCGGCTCATTGTTTGCTTTATGCAACACGACACGTATGTATTCTCTGCTTATCCCTGCTTTTGTTGTGCTAAGTTCCGTCTTAGCTTCGCGTGCGTTCGGCACGTCACCTTTTGGACTTTCTGTATCATGCTTAGTTTAGCTTTAGCTTCTCGTGCGTAGGCACGCGCTTTATTTTCCATTTTGTACCAGTGTTCTTTTGTTTAATTATATTAAAATCAGTTTCTTACCTGCACTCCTGCTGACTGGTCGTTGTGCATCCGCGACCCGACCTCGGATAAGCGGAAGATGATGGATGGATGGATGGATGGATGGATGGATGTATTCTGTTTATATTTCCATCTAACACAATTTCCCAACTCCTATGGAAACGGGGTTTGTAATATGTTGGCTCTCATGAAGTCTGCAGTGAGTCATAATCAGTGATGTTAGAGAAAAAAACGAACGTGATCCATTTTTTAAATTAATGCGCCGCATATGCTTAAAATGAGCAAAAATACTTAGATATTATAATAAATGTACTGCTACAACACGTATATACAAAACCAGTGAAGTTGGCACGCTGTGTAAATTGTAAATAAAAACAGAATACAATGATTTGCAAATCCCTTTCAACTTATATTTAATTGAATAGACTACAAAGACAAGATACTTAACGTTCAACCTGGAAAAATGTGTTATTATTTGCAAATATTAACATGTTTGGAATTTGATGCCTGCAACATGTTTCAATAAAGCTGGCACAAGTGGCATAAAAGAATGATAAAGTCAAGGAATGTTCATCAAACACTCTTTTGGAACATCCCACAGGTGAACAGGCTAATTGGGAACAGTTGGGTGCCATGATTGGGTATAAAAGCAGCTTCCATGAAATGCTCAGTCATTCACAAACAAAGATGGGGCGAGGGTCACTTTGTGAACACTTGCCTGAATAAATTGTTTAAGAACATTTCTCAACAAGCCATTATTGCAAGGAATTTAGGGATTTCACCATCTACGGTCCGTAATATAATCAAATGTTTTAGAGAATCTGGAGAAATCACTGCACGTCAGCAGCATGCCCGTGACTTTCGATCCCTCAGTCGGTACTGCATCAAAAAGCGACATCAATTTGTAAAGGATATCACCACATGAGCTCAGGAACACTTCAGAAAACCACTGTCGACAAACTGTAGTCAGTTTGTTGCTACTGTCATGATCCGTGGCCTGGAAAATGTTTTGTTTAGTCATGTTTTGTTAGTTTTGGACTCCCTTAGTTCCTGTTTTGTGCACTCCTGGGTTTATTTTGGTCCCCATGGGTACTGATTGTTTTCACCTGCCTCTGGATAGTGTTTGGCACGTTGCCCTTTGGTTTGCTTACCGTTTTTTGTATGTGTTGTAATTTACGAAGATTAAATCATATCCTACCTTCACGCTTTGTCCGTAGTTGTCCGTCTAAATCCCGGGGGAAAGACCCTGCATAAAGATGCGACCCCCACGGACATAGTGTGGCGAGCAACGTAAATAAATAACTCTCTGATTAGTGCCTGGCATCAGGTAAACGTGCCGAACACTAACCAGAGGCAGGTGAAACCAATCAGTACCCATGTTGAGAAAAATAAACCCAGGAGTGCACAAAACAGGAAATAAGGGAGTCCAAAACTAACCGAACTTACACATCTGGGAAGGCACCATTAATGCTGAAAGGTAAATAGTTTCGGATCAACATATGTTGCCATCCAAGCAACGTTATCATGGACGCAACTGCTTATTTTAGTAAGACAAAGCCAAGTCATGTGTTACAACAGCGTGACTTCTTAGTAAAAGAGTGCGAGTACTAGACTGGCCTGTCTGTAGTCCGGACCTGTCTCCCATTGAAAATGTGTGGTGAAATATGAAGCGTAAAATACGATAACAGTGTCACCTGGATTGTTGAACAACTGAAGCTGTATATCAAGCACGAATGGGAAAGAATTCCACCTGAAAAGCTTCAAAAATTGGTCTCCTCAGTTCCCAAATGCTTACTGAGTGTTGTTAAAAGGAAAGGCCATGTAACCCAGTGGTAAAAATTCCCCTGTCCCAACTTTTTTGCAAACTTTTGCTGCCATTAGATTCTAAGTTAATGATTATTTGCAACAAAAAAAAAAAAAGAAATTTCTTAGTTTGAACATTAAATATCTTGTCTTTGCAATCTATTCAATTGAATACAAGTTCAAAAGGATTTTCAAATCATTGTATTCCGTTTTTATTTCAGAATTACATAACATGCCAACTTCACTGCTTTTGAGTTTTGTAGTTATGGTATGTATAATAATGGAGGTGTTCGGTTTTAGTGTAAGGTCTTTGATGTTCCTGGTTGGCCAACTTATCTTACGTTAGCCCGCACGAGGACATGGCCTGACCTTTGCATTTGCCTCAGCTCATCTGTGTACCATTATATTATATATGCATTCATTTATTTTTATTAACTGGATCAAGGTACCATAATTGTCTTTGTGAAGCAAATATACATTGAGTAGTTTATGGAGAAATAGTATGTGATGATTGCTTGATTAGTTAGTTTTTATATATAATGTAGTATGTAATACAACAATCAGCTTCGCAAACTCATTTGATGAGGTAGTTGGACATGTGTGTACTGTCAGAATGCACATAACACAGTATTACCGTATTTTCCGCACTATAAGGCGAACCAGATTATAAAGCGCACCTTCAATGAATGGCCTATTTTAAAACTTTGTTCATATATAAGGCGCACCGCATTATAAGGCGCATAGAATAGATGCTACAGTAAGTAGAGGCTGGGGTTACGTTATGCATTTTTTAGATGGAGCTGCGCTAAAGGGAATGTCAACAAAACAGTCAGATAGGTCCGTCAAACTTTATTAATAGATTAGAAACCAGCGTTCTGACAACTCAGTTCACTCACAAAATGAATAAACAGCTGTTTTATTATTTTCCCCGATTCAATAAACAGGTAAAAAAAAACAGTCTGATACTGTTACGGTAAATCAAACGTTAGTGCAATCACAATATAGTAACACTGGAAATAGTGCAAAGCAATAATATATCAATAACTCAACGTTGCTCAAACAATAATGTCACACAACACAACACACAAAATAAACATGTAAAGCTCACTTTATGAAGTTATTCCTCATCCACGAATCCCTCAAATTCTTCTTCAGTGTTTGAATCAAACAGTTGGGCGAAGTCGTCATTAAATGAGTCAGTGTCACTGCTGTTAATGTTCAATTCTCTCGCTGCTGCTCTATTCTCTTGTTCTATTGTGTGACTGATCGCCTTGAGTTTAAACTGCGTCGTAAGCGTGTCTCTTAATAGGATCCATTTTGGGGTCTTTACATAAACACACAGAAATGGCACGCCTCCCGCAGTCATATATCCCAGCATGCACCACACGCTTCTTCTTCTACGAGGGAAAAGGAAGCTGGCGGAAAATAAGGTCGGCGGTTGCTTACCGTAGAAAAAAAAGCGCGCTTCTTCTTCTACGGCAGGAAAATTAAATTGGCGGCTGCTTATCGTAGAAGAAGCGTGCTTCTTCTTCTACGGGGGAAAATTAAGTCGACGGCTGCTTATCGTAGAAGAAGCGCACTTTTTGTTCTACGGGGGAAAATGAAGTTGGCGGCTGCTTATCGTAGAAGATAAGATGACGGAAACAGGGGTCGCCAAAGTACTCTTCCTCCTTCCCAGGTCCACAACGAGCTCCTTGGTCTTCGTCACATTGAGCTGGAGGTGGTTCTTTCCACACCATGTGACAAAGTCCTCCACCAGTGCCCTGTATTCTTCATCATCACCATCCTCAATACACGCCACTATCGCAGAGTCATCAGAAAACTTCTGAAGGTGGCAGGACTCTGACTGATAGTGGAAATCGGTGGTGTAAATGGTGAAGAGGAAGGGGGAGAGGACTGTGCCCTGCGGGGCCCAGGTGTTGTTGACCAGCCAGTCAGACACACAGTATTGCAGTCGCACATACTGTGGTCTGTCAGTCAGGTGATCTACAACCCAGGACACCAAGGGGGGCTCTACATGCATTTTCTCCTACTTCACACCCAGTAGCCCAGGCCGTATGGTGTCGAAAGCACTGGAGAAGTCAAAAAACGTGACCCTCACACTGCTCGCCGGGCTTGTTCAGGTGGGTGTGGGCTTGGTTCAGCAGGTAGATGACTGCGTCCTCCACTCCCAGTCGTGGCTGGTAGGCGAATTGGAGTGGATCCAGGTGGCCCGAACGCAGAACAGAAATCTGGGCGAGTGTAGAAAGAAAAAGTGGAATGCACAGATGAGAGAGCGCATCAGCCTGACTGTAGTTTGTACGTTGCTTAAAAAATTAACTTCAAATATCTGGCACATGCATTTGAGAGATGTTTAATATAACGTGCGTAGTGACGTCAAAAGGCAAAATGGCGATGCCCGCGTGGATAAACACTATCATTTTACAAGAAAAGATTGCAACAGCCTACTTGTAACAATTTTAAGGCCGCTTTTTCATCAAGAAGAGGACGTGAGAGCCATATGCTGAAAATTTTGAACACACAACATGCAATAGTTATAAATGAAAGTCACGTTTTTTAACCGCTCCTATCTCATCGCAGCAGAAGTAACGCGAGCACGTCATCTGAATACAACACCGCCTACCATGTTAGCGCTATTATTTGTTAAATTGAAGTGAATGCCTTCTCATTTAGATGAGCAAGACGAAAAACAGATTCTGACAGGCTCCGAGCCGGGCAGTACTCGCTGCTAGAAAAATGTCACTGAGCAGCGACTAAGTTTGTAGTCCAGAGCTTGCATATATTTGCTACAGTAGAAACTCTTAATTTTTGGTGAGTGAATTAATGTTCAGTTGTATTCAGAAAAAAGTTGCATGTCATATTATACAGGTGAAACTCAAAAAATTTGAATGCGGTGTACATGTTTTTGAAAACCTCACATTTTCTGAGGTTTTCAATTCAAAGATTTCCTAAACTAAAAGCAATAATCATCAAAATTATAACAAATAAAAGCTTGACATATCTCACTTTGCATGTAATAAAGTTAATACCACGTGTTACTAAATGTTACATTCTTGTGTAATTTGCACATGATTTAATTAGTTAAATTCTACAGAAAGATATTAATTTCTTGGATTTATTTTTATTAATATTTTTTTTTTATACTATGATGCCTCTTGAGACCTCGCAGTAGGCTTTGTCTGGTCATGTTACCTCTAACTAAACAAAATTGATGCTAATGCACTTCCATCCATCCATTTCCTACCGCTTATTCCCTTTCGGGGTCGCGGGGGGCGCTGGCGCCTATCTCAGCTACAATCGGGCGGAAGGCGGGGTACACCCTGGACAAGTCGCCACCTCATCGCAGGGCCAACACAGATAGACAGACAACATTCACACTCACATTCACATACTAGGGCCAATTTAGTGTTGCCAATCAACTTATCCCCAGGTGCATGTCTTTGGAAGTGGGAGGAAGCCGGAGTACCCGGAGGGAACCCACGCATTCACGGGAAGAACATGCAAACTCCACACAGAAAGATCCCAAGCCTGGAATTGAACCCAGGACTGCAGGGCTTTCGTATTGTGAGGCAGACGCACTAACCCCTCTACCACCGTGAAACCCGCTAATGCACTTTTGTTTTCTTATTTTACCAAAAAAGAATTGATAAGAGAACTGTTTAAGAACCGAATCATTAAGCAGAATCGAAGGTGGAATCGGAACCAGCGAAATTATATCAAATCCCATTCCTAGTGGCTGGACTCACTCTAAGAAAGAGGGTTTGCAGCGCCGTCATGTGGGAGGAGCTCAGGGTAGAAACGCTGATGTTTCACATCGAGAGGAACCAGTGCTTCGGGAATCTAGTCCAGATGAGGTGAGATGTCCTTGGGAATGCCTAGGAAGGAAGCCTAGGACACCCTGGAAGGATTATGTCTTGCAGCTTGCCTATGAATGCCTCAATGTCCCCTCGGTGGAACTCGGAGAGATGACCGAATTCTGGGAAGTCTGTGCTTCCATTCGGAGACTGCTACCCCCACAACTCTGTTGAGTGGAAAAAAATGGATGGCTAGAGAGAGAAATGGATGCACAGTCAACCGGCGTCTCATGAGGACAGGCTCCTCAGCTTGATGGGGAAAACCTCACAACACAAGTGCAAATGTGCTCTTTATGTTTAGCATATCATTCATTATTTTTATCTTATATGATCAGAGTGAGCTGAGCTGTATCTGATTGTACTTGATAGAAATTTTCTTAAACCAAATTAGATTTTCTGGTGTCAAATTTACAGTAAATCCCAAAGCTGTGCACCAAAGCAAAGAGCAATTTCCTGCATGACCACACTGTGACTTTGACGTTATGCAAACGCATTGGCCTCAATGCAAATTGCAAGGTTAATTGGTTGCTGAATTTTGTTTGGATTGTCACACACTTAAGGGACAAAATCCCCTTGTACAAGTATCCTCTTTTTTTAAGAGAGCAGACTAAAGTGAAGCCCAATCTATATAGATAGATATTAAACAGATAGAGTCCTGCTTACAGGGCTCAGCTAGTTGATTTAGGCTTAACACGCAGTCATCCCAGCTTTAATGCCCCTTTATTCTGTCAAGCGTATTAGTGATCCTGAATTAACACACTGATGCTCTTACTTCTATTAGCAAGCCCACCGTCAGGCCCTACTCTAGAAATGTTTTGTTCCCTCAATCTACAAAATGTTCTTTCATTTTTTGAATATTGAAATATTTTTAGTCGTATGAGGGTCTTCAGCTATTTGCCTATTCAAATAGTTTACCCATTACTATATGTCTTAATGATGTTTGTATTGGAAGGATTGTGCTATAATATCCTGAACATAGTTCCAAAGAAGGGGTCTGGGCATTTCACAAGCCTAGGAATCAAAGCCGATTAGCAGCTTTTGACCAACCAGACCTAATTTCCATAATTTGGTCTGTAGGGGGAGTTTGGGCTCTCTACTGCTCTTCGGAGGCTGCTTTTACAGTAAGCCTCAGAAGAGCAGATTATACAGCATATATACCACCTAACCTTATCCCTGTCCACACACAATGCCATTGTTTAAACCCCCTACGTCCGCCGGCGCAACCCGTCCTCGTACCCATGCGCCGAAAATTTGCACGTCATAGTCACCTATGACCTAGTTTGTAAACAATTTGCTGTGCACTTCTCCTCTGTGTGAAAGGCTACACTTTACTACATTGTAAATACTCTGCTGTGCTTTGTGTGCCTTTTACATTTGTTTGCAGTGTTGCTTTATGTGCTTATCTGAACAATATCTGGCAGCACGGTGGTACGGGGCTTCGTGCGTGTGCCTCACAATACGAAGGTCCTGGGTTCAGTCCTGGGCTCGGGATCTTTCTGTGTGGAGTTTGCATGTTCTCCCCGTGACTGCGTGGGTTACCTGCGGTTACTCCGGCTTCCTCTCACCACCAAAGACATGCACCTGGGGATAGGTTGATTGGCAACACTAAATTGGCCCTAGTGTGTGAATGTGAGTGTGAATGTTGTCTGTCTATCTGTGTTGGCCCTGTGATGAGGTGGCGACTTGTCCAGGGTGTAACCCGCAATCCACCCGAATGCAGCTGAGATAGGCTTCAGTACCCCCCGCGACCCCATAAGGGACAAGCGGTAGTAAATGGATGGATGGATGAACAAAATCCAGTGTTGTGGTATTTCAATTAGCTGGAATCCAGTGTGCTGTGGGGCCCTGTTTTAGTGAATCACACCCGAGCCATCATAAATTAATCAAATATTTAATGGACATGTGAAAGTAAACATGTGATAAAGAACATTTTACAACAATCTAGGGATCTAGTTATCTAGTGAGTACGCTCCTCACTCTTTTGCCTTCTCCTTCATTGTCCATTCGCTTTTGGTGACTTTATATACTCTGGACCAAGATGGTGAGTCTGCAACATACATCGTGGACAATAACTGATACAGTCTGCTTTCCCAGTCCAAATGCATTCGCTGTTTTCCAAAGCCTTCCCTCGTCGGCCAGGTAATACTAAGCACACGCTACTTTTTTTTTAACCACGGTAGCCCCCATTCTCGTTTTCTCACCTTCTCTATCTGTGTTGGTCCTGTGATGAGGTGGCGACTTGTCCAGGGTGTACCCTGCCTTCCGCCCGAATGCAACTGAGATAGGCTCCAGCACCCCCCGCAACTCCCAACGGGACAAGCGGTAGAAAAAAATGGATGGATGGGTGTACATGTTTACTCTAGAGCAGCGGTTGGGAACCAATGGCTCTAGAGCCAGATGTGGCTCTTTTGATGACTGCATCTGGCTCTCAGATAAATCTTCGCTGACATTGCTTAACACGATAAGTAATGAATAATTCTGCTGGTAGTCACAGTGTGAAAAATAATGTTCAAATTATTAAACATTCTCACATATTTTAATCCAACCATCCATTTTCTATCGCACCTTTTCAAGAAGTCACATTAATAGTAAGAAGTATTATATTTAATATTGGTTAGCTTTAGAATAACAATGTTATTAAAAAAAATAACAGACACATTATACTTGAAAAATGTTGGTCTTAAAAATGCACGCACTTAGTTGTATTCAGTGTTAAAAGATATTACATGGCTCTCACGGAAATACATTTTGAAATATTTGGCTTTCATGGCTCTCTCAGCCAAAAAGGTTCCCGACCCCTGCTCTAGAACATGTATTAATACTAGAGGTGGGAATCTTTGGGCACCTGACGATTTGATTACAATTCAGGAGCTAGGATTCGATTAAAAATCAATTATTGATGCATCTTTAATTTATGTATACTGATACAGTTTTACATTTTTTTTTAATTTCACGAAATAAGCATTCATTTGCAAATAAAAGCTGTGGATTTTGTAATAAGGAACAGTTGCATTATTTCCCATTACATTTTTAAATGAATGGAAATGTGTGCAAAACTGGAAGATAAGTGTCCTAAAATAATGGAGCTGGCTCCCTGCACAAAATTTTTAATTGACTGCATTACTTTATTTACCATGAATAAATAATCGATAATTGACGTTTACTAATCAATTTAAAATAGCCCTTGTCGGAATTGCAATGCATGTAAAAATCAATTATTCCCCCTACCTACAATTAATGCAGTGTAGGAAATATAATAAGAGATAGGGAATTAATCTACAATAAGTTAGTGAAAGACACTGGAGGTAGGGACATAAGTCTAAAAGTATAAATACATGTTAAAACAACCAAATCAATGTTAAAAAAAAGTCCCAACATTTTTCGAATGAGTTATGACACTAAAGTCTCACTCTTGTCTTTTTCTGAATTTTGGCAACGCTGCAGTGTGCATCACCACAAATAACGTTTGGTGCACGGACTCTACCAGGTCCTTTTCACATTTTTCACTAGACATTGATGCAGTTATTTTACACCCTTTTTACCTACCACAAGAATTTTTAGCTAAAGATAGTTAATTTAACTTAGTTACTCTAAACTAAAGTTGTCAGTAAAGTAAATAAGTGACCTTTAAAAGGAGTAAACAGACTACTATTACGAGGTAACTGTGGCCACACTTGTAAGGACCGCTGAAAGGATTTTTTGGGTCATACTGCCACATAAATCGAGGTAGTCAACTCAGACCCCACTCACCCTTGAGATGGACAGTTTTCCCTCCTGCCCTCTGGCAAAAGATATTGCCGCCTGCCTGTAAACCTGTAAGGTTATGTGACAGTTTTTTACCCAACTTCCACATCTTTGCTGAACTCCACTAAATCACTGAAGTAAAACACTCTACATAGTGCAATAAGTTGAATAAATCTCACAGTGTAATATTGGCCTTCATACTGTATCTGCAACAATATGTAATGATCCCAACCTTACTGTTTTTACTACTCTTTATATTACTGTTTCTATGTTGCTTTGCTATAGATTTTTTTTATTTTTTTTGTCCTGTCCAGCTTCTCAGGCAAATCATATAGTTGATGTAGATGCCCATATTGGCTGTTCAGATTTACTTTACAAAAGAGAAGTGTAGGATACTTCTCTTGTTGCCCTTTTTGAATTTGACTTTATTAAATGTATTTATATTTTCATTTGGTGCAGCAGGAAGGGATAGAAAGAGAAAAAAAGGAAGACAGAGGGGGAAATTGTGGGGATAAGAGGGGGATTAGACAGAGAGACAAAAACAACAACAGCAAACACAACAATAACAACAAAAACAACAATAGAACAACACCAGCACATACGATATGTACAAATGTGATCGTAAAAGTGATAGCAAAGAAGCAGTTAGTGAAATAAATAATAATATAGAAATGACAAGGAGCATTATTACACTATAACTGGAGCAATACAAATACCAATAGAAAAAAACGCTATTGATTATGAACAATACCAATAGTTTACCTCTATTATCAAGAATACAGTTGTTCAAATGCAACAATACGTATACAAAATGATAACTAGAAAGATAGAAAAAAAAAAGAGTACCGAAAGATGGAGGGGAAGAGAGAGAGGCAACCTATATTAATCTTGTAGATTGTTATAGTAACAATAGGTTAAGCTTTGTCAGTGTGCCATGTGTTACCCAGTTTCCCCTAGGGCAACAACGTTGATATATGTTTGATGAAACGTAATTATGTGCATGAGTGTATGTATGTATATGTACTTGTATATGAATGTTGGTACAGTAAATGTATATGTACAGTTTGTGTATGTTTGTACAGTGAATGTATATGTGCAGTTTGTGTATGTTTGTACAGTGAATGTATATGTACAGTTTGTGTATGTTTGTACAGTGAATGTATATGTACAGTATGTGTATGTTTGTACCTATAGTATTCAAGACTGAAGTGTTTCACTTGCATGCTGTTATGAATTGCTTTAACAACTATTCGATTCAATTCTGGACTTTACACTTAGAATAAGACTTCCTTTTTTTGTCATTCAAATTTGAACTTTACAGTACAGATAAAAACAATATTGCGTTGCATTAGCCCGTTGTAGTGCAGGATAAACAAGCAATAAGGTAAAGATATAAATACTGTAAATAGATTACTGTACAGATAAATACATTGCAATTTTACCTTTGCATTCACATTTATGGATGTATGTTATATTGCCTTTTATTCCAGCGAGTTAATCCGTTTTTTTTGCAGCACGGTGGTAGAGGGGTTAGTGCATCTGCCTCACAATACGAAGGTCCTGAGTAGTCCTGGGTTCAATCCCGGGCTCGGGATCTTTCTGTGTGGAGTTTGCATGTTCTCCTCCGTGACTGAGTGGGTTCCCTCTGGGTACTCCAGCTTCCTCCCACCTCCAAAGACATGCACCTGGGGATAAGTTGATTGGCAACACTAAAAATCAGCCCTAATGTGTAAATGTGAGTGTTAATGTTGTCTGTCTATCTGTGTTGGCCCTGCGATGAGGTGGAGACTTGTCCAGGGTGTACGCCGCCTTCCGCCCCATTGTAGCAGAGATAGGCACCAGCGCCCCCCGCGAGCCCAAAAGGGACAAGCGGTAGTAAATGGATGGATGCATGGATAATCCGTTTTTGGGGGATTGTGATGTGTTCAAGAGTATTTTGGCCTGAGATAAGAAGCTTTTACAGAACCTGGATGTTCAATTTGTTTTTGCCGATAAGATTTGGGTACGATATTTGTTTCCGAATAACATGATCCATGAGGTGGCGACTTGTCCAGGGTGTACCCCGCCTGTCCCTTGATTGTAGCTGAGATAGGCACCAGCGTCCCCCGTGACCCCAAAGGGAATAAGCGGTAAAAATGGATGGATGAATGGATGGACATGATCCAAAATTGATTGATTGTTTGAAACTTCTATTAGTAGATTGCACAGTACAGTACATATTCTGTACAATCGACCACTAAACGGTAACACCCGAATAAGTTTTTCAACTGTCCACGTTAATCAATTCATGGTAAATGATTGAGTGAGTTGAAATTGATTCAGTAACCTTTCAGCAAAGAAACCTAAACAACCAGTGTGACTGTGAAATAAATACTGTATATAGGACACTGCAGGTGAAGTTTCTTATATTCTTGTTATTTCTGGTAATTTTATTTTTTGATATAAATGAGTAATGCATACAAACAAGCAAGTAAACAACAATTAATGGCCAATCACATCTTATTTGAATAAAATGCTACCAAGACTTCCAGTTAAATTAATAAGAGGAAAGAAGTTATACTCTCATTTTCAATAGTCAAACATAATTTCATTCTGCAATGCATGTCTGAAGTAAATGTTTGAACGACCGTAACAATAATCCCTTATTTGGATCTGGTACCTCATTCCATCTTTGCACAAGTCATTAACAGTAAGTAGTCTACCGTCATAAGAAACACATTTGAAGCAATAATGGCTTTTCAGAAGTTGTTAAACTCCTTATTGATGTTTTAACAACAAAGTCGAAATTTTCAAAACTTTGGCACTAGATTTGAAATATTCAAACATTACGGCTTTTGCGGCACCATCAAGTGCATACTTATCCAACTTGCGGCCGACGGGCCACATCCGGCCCGCCAAAGCTTTTTATTGGGCCCGTTAAACATCGTCCAAATAGACTTGATGAAACCATTAAAGGGTTGATCATGTATGTAGTACTACCTCCACCGCGCAGAGGGCAACAACGAGGCATATGTGTCACAGAGAAGCAGCAATGGGTGAGTAGAAGAAGACAACTCATTCAACCCTGAAAAAAAATCTAAATAAATTGCAAAAATCTGACATTTAATATGGACTGAACAACAAAGTATGAATGTTCTACCACAAGCAAGCGCTGGAGTCATTGTTTTCTAGCAGACCTTTAAGTGACGGACACATTGATCTAGCAACAATGGTAGAAATCCCAGCGTGTAAATTCATCGCAAAACTTGGTCAAACATTTATAAGTAGATATAATTTGTGCAAAAATATATTTAGTTTTTGTATGGATATAGCTGACTTTGTGATGTCTTTTGTATTCGTGATAGTGTTGTTTTTTGTCTGAGAGTAATGATCAATCCCTGTTTGATACATGTGGTGCTGAATTTGACCAGTAGAGAGCGACGGTGCTAATAGTGATAAGTCACATACTATGTTTGGTGCGTGAATTTTGTGTAATTTCTAAATGTGTAAACAATTGTAGTTTATTGTGTGAATATATTAACACAAATCCTTCTATTTTATTCATGTAAAATAAACAATGGACTTTCTATATGTAAAATACACAATGGATGTCATACTTTTTGTTTATTTTTTGTTTATGTTTACAAACCTAAATAAAAGAAGTGTAAAGACATAAAACAAAGGAAGGAAAATCATTCAAAAGAAGGTGCATCAATCCAACAAAAACTGGAGCTTCTTTTTCTTAACTAGCTGCACACGCTGGAAACAAATAGCGAGAGCAGAATATTGAAATTATTAACAGTACAGTAAACACAGTTTCAAAGAAATACAACCTTTTGGAGGTACTTTCTGACAAAGTATCCTAATTTCGATGTCTGGCCTCTGAGCCCTTGGGCTCTTCAAACTGTGGCCCGCTTCATAATGTAGTTGAATTTCCCCCCTCTCTCCCTCCCTCATACTGTATGTCAACAGCAATAAAATCCAGCCTGGAACTCCATGAAGTTTCAGCCTGCTTCTTCCACTTGCTTGAGCTGTGCACCACTCTCACAACATTGTTTCTGTTTCCATACAAAGACAGTTATGTAACCATGTGTTCGCTTTGCAGCACCCAGAGACCACTGACTTGTATCCATTATTTACCCTGATGGCAAATCATATGCAAGAGAAAGCGGGAATGTTTGGTTCTTCTCTGGCCATTATTATGCCTTTGGGTTTTGGAACTGTTCTGCGTCCTTTCATTTTTCAAATAGTGCAAGTATTACACCGTCATTTGAATTTTTTTCATTTTTCATCATAAAGTTCTATCTATCCATCTATCCATCTATCCATCTATCTATCTATCTTTCTATCTATCTATCTATCTATCTATCTATCTATCTATCTATCTATCTATCTATCTATCTATCTATCTGTATACAACTGTTTGTCTAGACTTTTTGATATGTCAACCTGATTTTTTTATTTGATGGGTTGTTACTGTATGTGAGTAACCCACACTATACTACAAAAAAACGTAACTCTTACAGCATAATAATGAGAGATTCGCCAATTGATCAGCCACGGATCAGTATTGGCCGATTTTTGTGAAAAAATACTTGATCTTAAGGATGTCACGGTCTGAAATTTTCTTATCAATGGTTTTTGTGACCAAAATTGTCATTTTCATTGCGGTATTCTAAAATATCTTAAAAATATAAAAACAATACTTATACTGAAATGTTTTAACCAAGTCTTATTTTAAAAAACAATAAACCCACAAAAACAACACATTAATTTTTTTTTTATTTTGTAGAAGAAACATTATTGCAGATTTGAGCACTGTTTCAAGGACCTCAAATAGAAATATAATGTGCATATGAAATCAACACAAACATAAAAAAGCAAATAATATGGCAAACACTAAATAATAAAACTGATAAATATGGATACATAAATAAAAAACTCTGCAATATAGCACTTTATTGACATAAAAAATAAATCAATAAAAACAAATATAAGAATTTTGCAAGATGCCACTTGACATAACTGCACTTTTTGTCCACATAGATACAAATAGTGTTCATATAATAGATTTAGTCTTACACTTAGGGCGGCACGACTATGGCCAAAATAAAAATCACAATTATTTTGACCAGTATTGAAATCACTATTATTCATTATGATAAGTAAAACAGTGTTGGGGTGTGAACGTGACACCTTCATGTAATTGTTAATGTCTAATAAAAGAGGATAGATAAACGTTATCTATGTATTTTAAAGACTCATATTTGTCTTTTTGTTAGATAACAGTATCATAGTATCAGCTTTTTCTCATTACATGATGCCTGTATCTCTATTTTTACATTTTGATAGAAGTTTTTTTTTCCTTTTATGTTTGTACATTTTGTTTACATTGACATGTACTAATTGGATGTGCATGCAGTATCGGTAAAGATCTATTAAGAGTTTGAGCAGAAATATTTCGTATCACAATTAACTATACACCATAAAACATAAACAAAATGCTATGTTATATGAATGTCTTTTTAAAATAATAACTTTGTGAAATGAAAGCAAACCCACTATTAATGTAAAAAGAAACATGGCGTTTACTTTTTGATATCAACATAAAACACCAGGCAGTTTGGCTAATGAAGATAAAGTCAAACATTCTTGTTCTTCTCTAACACCTTGTGGTTCAGTGCAACAGTTTGGCCAACAAAAACAAACAGGAGTGATACCTCACACATTTAATCCACAATCCTTGTGCCTCACGATAACTGTGTTCAATTTGGTAAGATGACAAAATATCTGAACTAGTATTGATGTTATTGGAACACTGACAAAGTAAAGAAAAAAGGACTAGTGACCTTTTCAATAAACAAACAGCCAGACTTTATAAACAAATTGTGGTAACGTTCACAACACATCGCCTGCTGCATGTTAACTCTCAGTCACAGTGAAAGACGCTGTGTTGCACTTTTTAAATGAAAGAAACATCAAATATTTTTCTCCACTGCTGTATCATTTTAGTTTGTGACAAATGCGTCTGTCTCCAATGTTGTCCACACTTGTCGCCATTTAGTAACAGTAGTGCGCTCTAAAATGCATGCTGAGATTCCACAGAAGAAGAGCGAATGAATAAATCTCAGAAAAAAGGTTACCATGTTTTCTAAAGCCTAAGCGCACGAGTGCTGCTGCGTCTCCGTTTCCAGGAAGTGAGCTGTGTTGCCTGAAAAGCATTAATATATGAAGTTGTTTTGGTAATTAAAAATTAAAACCTATTACTAACCGTCTAGAACAGGATCGTAATAAACACATTTCAGCTAAGTAAGATTATTATTGATAAATCAAATATATTTTCATAGTTAGTACATTAAAAAAACAGTTTACGACCTTCTGAACATGTTTTTTTTTTATCATTATTACAGCCGTTAAAACATGAAATAACACCCAGAATGTCCCCATTGCAGTCGTTTGGTGAGAGACAAGATTGCTAATCAAAAAGAACCTCGCGTTGTCTCTCGCTTCAAACGGGGAAGAATATTTCTCTCTCTTTGCATCCCTCTCAGCTCTTGAGTGTGTTTATTCAACAGTAGAATTAACTGAACGCAGTGAGCCTCTTTTCAGTCATTCACAATCTTTGTAGGCAGAGAGCGTCTCAGCGAGACCGCGCAGAGAGGAAGCACAAACAGAGAGCCTCGTGACTCACCCTTGAGAAGTTCAGCGAAGTAACAAGAATTAGGAGGAAAATAATATGATAACAAAGCCAAATGTCCTATTGTGGGAATATTTCAGCTTCAAATTTAATGGGCAATATGTGCCCATCAACACGGACGAGGGAGCGAGAGAACATCAAATATATTTTTCCAACTGGGAAAAAAAAGGCACTTAAATATATTCAATATTTATTTAAGTACAATTTTTGCTTACAGTAATGAGAGTCCGTTTAATTTTTATGTTTGTTTGTGTATTCAAGGTACCAAAGATATTTACTTTGCAATCACAGTACAATGGTAATTAACTCTACAGTAATGAAAAATAAGTGTGTATCCTTTGAAATCGTTACTTGCATTATTATTATATACAGTATTATAATTACATTAACTAATAAACACTATACATTTTTTGTCGATTATTTCTTCAGTTTAAGAGCAGGATACAGACAAAAGCTCTGACTGTCTGCATAAAGCCAATTTTTTGAAAAGTATTTTATTGCATATTGCTCTAATGTGTGGCACCTTGAGATAAGACTATGTTGATTGACAGTCTAAAAGTAACATGTCTTTCTTCAGTTGTTATTTTCTCAGTTTTTTGTATTCATGCCTTTATGTATAAAATATAAAAATTGCAAATCGATTCACAATCACAATTTTGGAGAAAAAAATATGTAAATACCGGTAAGGTTTTTTTTCTCAAAATCATGTGCCATTGATAAGGCAGGGGTTGAAGATGATGTCCATCATCAAATAGACTAGCACCAGGATAAGGTTTTTTTTTGCATAATAGTACACCTTAACAAAAGTCATGATTGGAGAGTATTTGTGGATCACCACGGCATAATACTAATAAAAATAGGACAGACACTGCACTGTGATACATACCATAAATAAAAGCAAATAATTCAATACCTATTTTAGGCCCAAAACATGTAAAATATGCTTTTAAAAAAACTAAAATCTGCAATGTTGTGAAGCTGGGACATTCTTATCTGATACTTCTTCTTAGCACTGTCCTTCACACTCGCTTCCTTTGTTCCAAAAGTTATGTCTTGCTCTCTATTGGCTAGTGAGCTTTCGAAAGAGACACTGGATTTTTTTTTTTTAAATTTACGGGATTCATTGTGGCATTCGTTGCACCAACTAGCGATGAGGAGTCTTGTAACCTAAGTTTTTGCTCGCAACCTAAAGCATAACAATTAGACGAGAGACAGCTTATACTGGTATGCCAAAATGTAAAATACAAGATATAATGTCTGAAGATCTTTTTCCCAAGGACTTTGGGTTGAGATACTTTTTGTTGAGAATGTCTGTATACATTGTTTTGCAATACACGTGGACGTTTGTGGGAAAATGTGTCAGAACAAATCTACTGTTTCTCAATTGGTTGACATGATTTTGTTTGTATTATGTTTAGAGTTATTTCACCTTATTTACAAAGTGCAACTTCAAGACAAGAATATATTTCTTTCTCCACCAGGTCCTCGATGGGCCTCATGGAACCTCGGGGTGTTCATGTGTATACGCTGTGCTGGCATCCACCGCAACCTGGGTGTCCACATCTCTAGAGTCAAATCTGTCAATCTGGACCAGTGGACCTCGGAGCAGATACAGGTGCACACAGGCACGCACACAATGTTTCACACTTTACACACATTTACTTCCAAGGGAGAAAATGTATGCAGTTTGATAAGGTGCAGTAGCATTTCAGATGGTAATTTTACCATTATCACTTTTACATTTATTCCAAGTTTGGTCTGAGAGTCTAATGGTAAGTGTGCAATCGGAAGTTGACAGTCAACTGCACAACAAATGTACAATAAGAAGAAGTCAGTGTATGTCATGTCATTAACAAGGCGCAAGCAAATCATTTGACGATTAAGACTTGCTGTTTGCTGGGTTAGAAAAGACATTCTCTCTCCGAATGTTAATTTCAGCGCATATTGACTAACTAATTTCGGCTGGTTGATTATCCTGATTTCAACTTCTGCTATCATTGTCACATTGTGTGTGTGTGTCATTAGAAGTTATTTTTTGATAGTGAAATAGGTATTTGATTATCTACCAGACAGCAAGAAGCAAGAATTCTATTGCCCACAGACTTTAAACGTGTTACGGATGTGAATGATGTTTTCTTCCAGTATAACAGTGGTCAAAAACCCTTGACCAAGGCCAAGGCAACTTAGCGGTGTTCCAAGAAGAAGCACATTAATTTAGCTTTGACACTGTGTAGAATATGTTTATAAAAAGTAATGGGTGTCCCGATACAGCTTTTTAAATTCCGATGCAATACCGTTGTTTTAGCTTTGAGTATTGGCCAATGAATCATATATAGTTTTACGATTTATTTTCTGGTGTGGAATGTTAAAAGAAGGCATGATAAAATGACACAATTGAAAAAAAAAACTACAATCAGCAAAAGTAGGTATGAGAACACTTAAATTTATTATTAATCAATAGGTTACATACATTTTAAGTTAACCTTAAGAAAAACAATATTCTACAATTGAATAAAATATTTAAACTCAATATTCCTTACTAACGCCAAGAGTTGGTCATAGGGATGGGCTTATTGCCTAAAATCCATATTGCGACATGTTACAAGAGCTAGCTACTTCTAGGCAGATATCAAATTTTGTCCTACAAATTATTGCCGATAAATGATAATATTGTCAATAGTATTTTGAGACCAAATGAACCAATGATGTAATGATAATACATGATAATAATAATGCAAGTGTACTCTTTCAAATGCAATATAAATGTATTTTTTGTACATTTTAACATTGTAATTGGAATGTGAACATTAAAATCTCCAAGTTAAATAAAACAAATACTAAAAAGAAAATATACTCTCTTAGCTAAATTTAGCACTTAAATAAAAATCACGACCAAAAGCAATAAAATAAGCTAAAGAAGAGTGAGGCACCCTTAATTATAGAGCACACAACCAAAACTATAACTAAAACGGCTAAATAAAGTATTGACAAACAAAGCTGCACTTCAATATTGAACATGTGGGCAGAGGTAGAGTGGGACATTACTTCACTAACAATCAAGTAAGGACCATTTTAAACAAACGTGCAGAGCAACAATAGAAACACTACAGTATAAGCAGATGTATTAACAGTCCAATGCAAAAACAACTTTAGTCTGGCAGGATTCCGTGCAAAGAAACACCAACAAGACATTACAACATGAAACATATCTGTCAAATGTTTGCAGCGTTTTATGAAATAGTAGCTTTTGAACAGCATTAAAGAGCAGCATGTCTGGCGATGTAGTGAACCACACATTTGGCGCTGTATCGTTTGCACTGCCCTTATTCAAAGTTTACTTATATAGCCCTTATTCATCAAACACCTCAGTGAGTCTGTGGACTGTCCAGACAAATGCTTTACATCTTCATGTGCACATCTTTTACCAGTTAGAAATACTGAGTTGTGTGGTTGTTTTAAATGGGCATTCATTTCTGTCATTTTTTTTTTTTTTTTTTTTGTTGGCAGCATTTTTGATCAAATTCGGCAAACTGGCTCCTCAGTGTTAATAAGCTTATCTTGTTCCATTACTCTTAATACTAAAATATTACCACATTGTTGTGGTGGCATTTGGGTTTGCCAACCTTCTTTCACGGGCTAACTTTTTGGGATGCTAGTGACCCCCCCCCCTTACGCTCAAGGACAAGAAAGTTAATGAAGGACAAGGTGCTTCACCCTCTTCCTTTTATTCCACTGACTATAGCACAAACACGCGTGCCTACTAATCAATGAAAACAGAACATGCTCTTGAAGTCCACAAACGTGCATGCACATGGCAATTTATCAAGTCCATTTTCACATATCGTTCACTTATTTGACTTATCAAATACCGGCCCAGGACTAACTAAAAGTCCTCTCAGAGTGCCATTTTGGTTGTCCATATATACGTTTATTTAAATGAAAAACGAGGCTCTTTCTTTGGCTCCTGATGTTTGCGTTAACAGTTTGTGTCATTTCCATGTTTTGGACATAGATACTTCTTAAACAAGTACATATCTTTGTCCATTGCTGGTTACTCTTGGCTGTACAGTAACGCGGTTTCAGCTATATTCTGTTAAAGTATATTAAGCACTTATTCTGTTGTTGTTTTGCTTCATTACGTTAAAGTTAGCTTAGCGGTTAGCATGACTTCTTTTCCCCTGCTCTCTTTAACCCGGGTCCGGGTGTCGCAGTCTTAGCTTTTTGTCGTTCTGAAAAGATATTTGCTAGAAATTATGTTTAATTGCCGCAATCTACAAACTCCATTTCCGTATGAGTTGGGATATTGTATTAGATGTAAATATAAACGGAATACAATGATTTGCAAATCATTTTCCACCTATATTCAGTTGACTATGCTACAAAGACAACATATTGGATGTTCAAACTGATAAACATTTTTTTTTTTTTTTGCAAATAATCAACTTTAGAATTTGATGCCAGCAACACGTGACAAAGAAATTGGGAACGGTGGCAATAAATACTGATAAAGTTGAGGAATGCTCATCAAACACTTATTTGGAACATCCCACAGGTGTGCAGGCTAATTGGGAACAGTTGGGTGCCATGATTGGGTATAAAGCAGCTTCCATGAAATGCTAAGTAATTCACAAGAAAGGATAAGGTGAGGGTCACCACTTTGTAAGCAAATTGTCGAACAGTTTTAGAACAACATTTCTCAACGAGCTATTGCAAGGAACTTAGGGATTTTACCATCTACGGTCCGTAAAATCATCAAAAGGTTCAGAAAATCTGGACAAAATAACTGCATGTAAGCGATGATATTACGGACCTTTGATCCCTCAGGTGGTACTGCATCAAAATCCGATCATCAGTGTATAAAGGATATCATCACATGGGCTCAGGAACACTTCATAAAACCACTGTCATTAACTACAGTTGGTCGCTACACCTGTAAGTGCAAGTTAAAACTATACTATGCAAAGCCAAACCCATTTATCAACAACACCCTGAAACGCCGCCGGCTTGGCTGGGCCCGAGCTCACCTAAGATGGACTGATGCAAAGTGGAAAGGTGTTCTGTGGTCTGACGAGTCCACATTCCAAATTATATTTGGAAACAGAGGACGTGGTGTCTTCCAGAACAAAGAGGAAAATAACCATTCGGATTGTTATAGGCGCAAAGTTCAAAAGCCAGCATCTGTGATGGTATTGGGGTGTATTAGTGCCCAAGGCATGGGTAACTTACACATCTGTGAAGGCACCATCAATGCTGAAAGGTCCATACAGGTTTTGGAGCAACATATGTTGTCATCCAAGCAACGTTATCATGGACGCCCCTGTTTATTTCAGCAAGACAATGCCAAGCCACATTCAGCACGTGTTACAACAGCGCGGATTGGTAGTAAAAGAGTGCGGGTACTTTCCTGACCCGCCTGCAGTCCAGACCTGTCTCCCATCGAAAATGTGTAGCACATTATGAAGCATAAAATATGACAGCGGAGACCCCGGACTGTTGAACGACTGAAGATCTACATAAAACAAGAATGGGAAAGAATTCCACTTTCAAAGTTTCAACAATTAGTTTCCTCAGTTCCCAAACGTTTATTGAGTGTTGTTAAAAGAAAAGGTGATGTAACACAGTGGTGAACATGCCCTTTCCCAACTACTTTGGCACGTGTTGCAGCCATTAAATTCTAAGTTACTGGTTATTATTTGCTAAAAAAAAATAAAGTTTATGAGTTTGAACAACAAATATCTTGTCTTTGTAGTGCATTGCACTGAACATGGGTTGAAAAGGATTTGCAAAGTATTGTATTCCGTTTATATTTACATCTAACACAATTTCCCAACACATATGAAAACGGGTTTTGTAATCCAAAGATTAGAAACTTTTAAAGACAAGGCTTTGCACTGTGTATAGACATACTGGAGCCGTGCTCGATAGTCCCCCTGTGAGGAGGCTACATATATTGCATTGACTATGGTTGTTGTGATCACTGCTATGTAAAAGTGCTCTCGTCTGCAATGGATTGTCCATATTGAAGGGCTAATAACAGAGATTTTGATGTAGTCTGATAGTATCCAATACTGCTTTTTCGAATTGATCATATCGGATCTGGACACCCTTATTAGAGAATCAAATAGTGTCGATGGATGTTCTCATTCATCCAGGTCAGTGTATTCTCATGACATTCAGTCGATTGCAACTGCACTGTTCAGTTTCTCTAAGAATACGTCTTGTCTCTCATCCAAGTAGGCTTCATCAGTTCATGCTCATACTTAGATTAGTCAGATCTAGTCAAATAGTGTCTGAGACAAGGGCATAGAATTGGGTTGGGACGCTAGGGACACGTCACTACCAATATCCAGCCGCTACTGTGTAGTCACTATCAATACAAGCGCTGCCCGTAATGTTTAGTCAATGGTTATGGCACAGAAAGGGTTAAATGTCGGTCTCTGCTAGAAGTCCCGCCTCTAACCTAAATATCGCTCCCTGATTGGTTGCCAGTTTCATGCTAACTTACGTGTGATTGGCTGTCCCCGCTGTCACTCCTGCTTGTAAAAGCTAGCCTACATTGGGGTGGGCGATATCGCAAATTTGGGTATCGATACCAATCCGACCCCAGCCAGTATCGCCGATACCGATACCGGAAGTGTCGTCATCTGATGGGGGGGGAATGCGGGGTATCGATACCTTTGAAAAACAAATTTGTACTTTTGCCTTTATTAATTGATTATGATAATAATACAACACAGGACAACGATTTAAGTCAAAAAATAAAATATTTATTACAAAAGTAATATCAATAGCAATAAAGTAATGCAAATAAGGTGCAAACAACTACTGAACCTGGCTTGTCGCCTCAAAACACACAAACACTAAAGGTAAATAACAAAACTCTAGTTATTGAACAAAGTTGTAAACATGAACACAAAACAAAAGAACTGATAAATTCAAATAAAAAAGTAATAATATCAATTACAATAAAGTAAATAGTGCAAATAAGGTGAAAACAAATACTGAACTTGGCTAGTCGCCTCACAACACACAAGAACTTAAGTAAAAAAGAAAACACTAGTTATTAAACAGTTGTAAAAATGAACACAAAACAAAAGAACTGAGAAATTCTTATCGTTATTTTAGTGCAATAAAATACTTTACAGTTTACAACCAAGACATTAAGTCACACTGAAAACGCAGGCGTGTGTGTGTGTGTGTGTGTCCGAGTGAACCTCGGAGCGAATTATACTGATGTGTGTGCACGAACGCACCAAGCGTCATGTTAATTGTATTTATTTTATTTTATTTTGGGTTGAAGATGAATTTTTAAAGTGTTTTTAAATCTCGTTCGCGACCCATCACTAGGGAGGAGGGTGGAGTGTTGAGGAGCGCTGCGCTCACATTTTTTTTTAAATCGGAGTGATTCGCTTAATTTGGTGAGGTATCGATACCATCATGCCAGTATCGATACGATACCGATACTCACCAAGTATCGATACTATCGATACTTGGTATCGCTATGCCCAGCCCTAGCCTACATGCTAGTTGCTAGCGAGCCGACAAGTTGTCAACATGTTCGGCATTTGTTGTTCCTGGCACACTGTAGCTAGATGGATTTTAATATCAGTGCTGTGATTGACATTGTGTTTGTGTCTGTTTGCGTGCGTGTGTGCTGTAGGTTTTGAAGGGTGTCAATGAAAAGAAAACTGGATATAAGAGACTTCTTTAGGAGTCAAACTGTAAGTTACTTCAAGGGGTGTATAGAGGCTCAACAATATTGAATAATTCAACAATATATCACTCCAGTCCATGAGCATACACCATGGACTGGAGTGATATATTGCTTTTATAAAACTGTTACCAATAAAGGCAATATGAAATAGGAATCAATTTAATGTAGTTTTATTCAACCAGAAATACATATTATCCAATAAAATAGCCTCACTGTGGAAAAAATAGTCCCACCTATCCAGACGTTAGCTCCAAGTTAGCACTCCATCTCGTCTTTTCCTCCGCTTTTTTTCAGGTGAAAGTCAATGCTCAGTCCCCTTTACCATTGTTAACCCTCCCCGGAGGTGAACGTTAGCCTTGAACATGTGAATTCAACTACTTTAGTCCGTTTTTTAACATCGTAAACACATCATCTGTCTTTTACTACGGACTGCAACAGTCCGTTGTCATGGATACATGACAACAACTTCCATTCATACCAGTCATACGTGCCTGAGGCGGAGTGATAGCCTACGCTGTGATAAGGCTTTAGAGTATTTAAACCACGGTTAACAGCCAATCAGATCACCGGATTTCACCTTTCCGTTTTATTTTTTAAATTATTTTTTAGTTTCATGTATTTGTGTAGAAGTGAGCAACGGTTTGAAAATACCAATTAACAAAACTTTGTGGTGGAAATACAATAAAACCTCACTAGATTATCATTTTTAAGGAGACTTAAAACATGGCTTACAACCACCATGACACAAGTAAGACTGAACAATCTTGCTGAGTGTCATGTCCTCAGGGGAAACTGGACAATACTGACCTGAGAGAAATCTGCCAGCAGTTCATTTCTGTTACAGACCGGCGGAGGCATGTGTTTGGCTCTTTCAAATAGGAACAACCAGTGGACACTAATCTGCTTGTATTTGAGTATTAGTGACAAACGTATTTACAGTACAAAAGCAGCAATTGAAAGAAGTAGTTGAAGGGAAAAATTGTGAGTGATTTAAAATCAAGTTGGGGAAATATTATTACAGTTCATTTATGTTTATTTACAATGTTGTGTTGCATGAATGTATTTCTGATGTTGTTGATGGACAGTAGGCTATGTTAATTGACAGTATGATGCACAGTTGCACTATCAATCAATCAATGATTATTTATATAGCCCTAAATCACTGGTGTCTCAAAGGGCTGCACAAACCACAACACAAACCACTACGACGTCCTCGGTAGGGCCCACATAAGGGCAAGTAAAACTCACACCCAGTGGGACGTCGGTGACAATGATGACTTTGAGAAACCTTGGAGAGGAAAGCAATGGATGTCGAGCGGGTCTAACATGATACTGTGAAAGTTCAATCCATAGTGGATCCAACACAGCCGCGAGAGTCCAGTCCCAACCATATATCACTAAGCTTTAGAAATTTCTTGTAAATATCTCCTTCCGCATCTGTCCCTGACACCCGCATTTCAGGCTGGCCGCTCTGGAAACGCTCTGTGGAAACGCTCCCCACCCACACTGCTTGGTGCCTCGTCTGAGCTGCCGTGACAGACTTAGATGACCATAGTAACTAGTATATAATGCAAAAGCGCAGACTCCAACCATTGAAATACTTTGTATAGTTCCAAAACTTACGATCATTTGAAAACATCACTGCACATCATACAGTTTCCATCTTAAACAGGGGTTTCAAACACGCGGCCCGCGGGCCAATTGCGGCCCGCACCTTAATATGAAAATTTTATGTTGGTGCGGCCAGCGACTTTTATATGAATGGCGCTTTACAGCGTCATACTTGTATACCCTTGATTTTTTCGGAAGTCTCCCAATTTTCAGTTTCCCTCCAAGGGTAATCATTCTCCCAAATTTTACTCAATCAACAGTATTAAGGGGGCACCGTGGAGGCACTGCCTTTAGAGTCCTCTACAACCTGTGCAATAAGCATGCCAGCCCAGCCATATGTTGTATTTGGCTTCAGTAAATGCAGAAAGCGACTGCATCACATACTTGATCAACAGCCACACAGGTCACACTGAGGGTGGCCGTATAAACAACTTTAACACTGTTACAAATATGCGCCACACTGTGAGCCCACACCAAACAAGAATGACAAACACATTTTGGGAGAACATCCGCACCGTAACACAACATAAACACAACAGAACAAATACCCAGAATCCCATGTAGCCCTAACTTTTCCGGGCTACAATATACACCCAAAGATCGCGAGAGATGGCAAGTATGTTGCTAGGGCGGGAAAGCCATTCAAAGAAGGTGAATTTATTAAAAAGTGCATGTTAGATTTTTTTTAAGAAATCTTTTCTCGCGGCCCAGCCTCACCCAGTTTCTGCATCCAGTGGTCGCCAGGTAAATTGAGTTTGAGACCCCTGATCTTAAAGATCTAAAAAAAAATATTTGGGAATGTCCGGTGGGCCATGCGGCCCTACACTACAGCTCTACACTAAAGATTAAAGATGAGAACTCTTCCAGGTTGTCTCCTTTGCTTTCATTTTAGTTGCTTTACCCTATAACATCTGCATGACGTGAAATTATGATTGCTAATGTAAAAAAAAAAAAAAAGTAAACTTTCAGAGTGCTGCCTTGGAGCACTTTTGTGTCCCCACCAATCTCAAAATACAGTTTCCCCTAAAACGACAAACCCCGTTTCCATATGAGTTGGGAAATTGTGTTGGATGTAAATATAAACGGAATACAATGATTTGCAAATCATTTTCAACCCATATTCGGTTGAATATGCTACAAAGTCAAAATATTTGATGTTCAAACTGATGAACATATTTTTTTTTGCAAAAATCATTAACTTTAGAATGTGATGCCAGCAACATGTGACAAAGAAGTGGGGAAAGATGGCAATAAATACTGATAAAGTTGAGGATTGCTCATCAAAGACTTATATGGAACATCCCACAGGCTAATTGGAAACAGTTGGGTGCCATGATTGGGTATAAAAGCAGCTTCCATGAAATGCTAAGTAATTCACAAACAAGGATGGGGTGAGGGTCACCACTTTGTAAGCAAATTGTCGAACAGTTTTAGAGCAACATTTCTCAACGAGCTTAGCAAGGAATTTAGGGATTTTACCATCTACGGTCCGTAAAATCATCACAAAGTTCAGAGAATCTGGAGAAATCACTGCACGTAAGTGATGATATTACGGACTTTTGATCCCTCAGGCGGTACCGCATCAAAAACCGACATTGGTGTGTAAAGGATATCACCACATGGGCTCAGGAACACTTCATAAAACCATTGTCAGTAACTACAGTTGGTCGCTACATCTGTAAGTGCAAGTTAAAACTCTACTATGCAAAGCCAAACCCATTTATCAACAATATCCTGAAACGCCGCCGGCTTGGTTGGGCCTGAGCTCATCTAAGATGGACTGATGCAAAGTGGAAAAGTGTTCTGTGGTCTGACGAGTCCACATTTCAAATTATATTTGGAAACTGTGGAAACTGTAGAACAAGGAGGAAAATAACCATTCGGATTGTTATTGGCGCAAAGTTTAAAAGCCAGCATCTGTGATGGTATGGGGATGTATTAGTGCCCAGGGCATGGGTAACTTACACATCTGTGAAGGCACCAATAATGCTGAATGGTCTATACAGGTTTTGGAGCAACATATGTTGTCATCCAAGCAACGTTATCATGGACGCCCCTACTTAATTCAGCAAGACAAGTGTTACAACAGCGTGGCTTTGTAAATAAAGAGTGCGGGTACTTTCTTGGCCCGCCTGCAGTCCAGACCTGTCTCCCATGGAAAATGTGTGGCGCATTATGAAGCGTAAAATACTACAGCGGACTGTTGAACGACTGAAACTACATAAAACAAGAATGGGAAATAATTCCACTTTCAAAGCTTCAACAATTAGTTTCCTCAGTTCCCAAATGTTTATTGAGTGTTGTTAAAAGAAAAGGTGGTAAACATGTCCTTTCCCAACTACTTTGGCATGTGTTGCTGCCATGAAAATCTAAGTTAATTATTATTTGGAAAAAAAATAAAGTTTATGAGTTTGAACATCAAATATATTGTCTTTTGTAGTGCATTCAACTGAATATGGGTTGAAAAGGATTTGCAAATCATTGTATTCCATTTATTTTTACATCTAACACAATTTCCCAACTCATATGGAAACGGGGTTTGTATTAATTAATTCTGTTTTTCCCCTCTCAGAGCGTAGTGGACATGGGTAACCACAGGGCCAAGCAGCTGTACGAAGCCCATCTACCAGAAAAATTCAGTCGACCACAGACCGACCAGTATCCTTTTAATGGGACCGGCATGTTTTTGGCATGATTTTCCATATTCAGACATTTTCAAATCATGTGTTTACGGTGCAGTGGGATTTAGTTTTACAATGTACAACAGACAAGCCAACATTGTTTCTGTCAGAGCATCAATGTGTGTTTCCCTTTCCTACTTTGCACGCTGTATGGTTAACACAAAATGCACATGCTATTACTTCCACCGGCAAACTGAAATACATTACCCAGTCTGAAATGTTGCTCTAATATGCTCTCTTGTATTTGGCATGCCATTGATGTCTGGTCATCATTTTTCGCTTTTTGGAAGTCCATTAGTCGCACTAATCGCACTGATGCAGTGCCGCTGGCTGAAAAATGCTGATAACACATCCCGGATTACGAGAGCTACAGATTCACTGTACATGTGGGCCTTTCAATAAATACCTCTATCTTTATTTTCACATGTTAGTTTCTTTGGCTATTTGGGCTACATATGCAATTGACAAAATGCTTCAACTCATGCTATTAATCACAATATGCAGACTAATCACACAATATTTTGACTGCACATGCTCCTTTACCAAAAGCGCGGATTGTTACGTAGTGATCAGATCAATGCATGAGTCAGTGCAAAGATGAGTGAGGAGACTGTGACTGGTGTGCTCGCTGGGATATGTAAAAAATAGACCCACATGAGACTTTAGAGAAAACTGTTACCATTGTTGAGCAAATAAATGACTTGCATTCAAGTAAAACATTTAAAAAATGTGTCGTATTTAACATTCTGAGTATAAAATTGCATTTATGTCAAAACATTGGGCTCTATTTTATTGTTAATGTGAATACTGGACACAACTAATTTAATCAGATTAATCAAGATTCATTAAAATGCAACACTGAGATTAATCAGATTAAAAGGTGTAATCCTCTGACAGCAGTCATAAATATATAAATAAAGACTAGATACGTGAGCACTGTGGCAGCCTGCTAAGTGAAGTGCCCATATAGACCTACGTGGAGAGCAGTTGTAGTTATCGTAATCATGCAGTTTGAAGAGGTGTACAGTATCCTATCAACCCTTTTAGTTTTATCACTGAGAGTGTTATCGCACCGTGTGGTTATTATTCTAGAAAAGTGCTATAGAAGTATATTCCATATCTCTCCTGACTTGTTAATTTACTTGCTAATTTCTCTTCTTAACAGGCTACTCTGCTATAACGTGGCTCTGGTTAGAATCTTGTTAAAGTGTACAAAGCATTTTTTCTTTTTTTTGGTTTCAATATTTCACATTCAAGCTAGTTTAATGGTTAGCTTGGTCTCTTGTCAGCTTGTGCTGTGCTTGGCTTTGCGTGGCTGCACTAGTTCAACATTTTTGAACCATATGTACAGGTATTATTTTTTTTTAACACACTTAAAATAATCAATCTTTTCAATATTTGTACATCGATTCAGAATCGTTCATATCCAACTGTGATGCATCCAAGAGTCTATCATTTCCCCATATTAGAGTCAGATTACACTCTAATATGACAGTATTGTACATAGAAATGCCTGAAAACGCAATTGGAGCGATACGAAGCGTGTTTCAAGGATAACTCTTAAACCAAATACGCCAGATGGCTAAATTTAGCTGTACTAATGTATGTTAGTGAGTCCTACATGGACCATGTGCTTTTGTAACGTTTGCAACTGTGATGTAGTATTGTGCTTAGAATCGCCTAAAACACGATTGGAGCAATAAAAAACTTGTTTTAAGGATAATCATTGAATCAATGATGCCAGATGGCTTAATCTACCACAAGTATTCAGGAAACATTTTTCTTTTGCGTAATGCAGAGGAACATTTTGCAGCTGATGCTTGTCATGTTTGTTTTGCTCTTGCAGCCTTGGTTTCAGCATCTCTGGCATGTGCCTGGTCCCATATTGTCCTAAAAATGGCGCACATACTCTTCTTTGCTTTCCTCACTGTCTTGTACTCTATTGGCAACTATGCTAAGCTTCAAAGACATCTTGTAAGAAGCATGAGGACATGTAGGAACACTAACAAAAAGAGTTTAAAACAACAGTAGGACTCGACTACTTCAGCCAAATAGGGAATATAGTTAAATAGGAAATCTGCAGGAAATTAAAAATATACTGTAACTGAAATGTAATCTTTATGCTGCTATTATTTGTAAGAAATTGAAGAATCAACATGAATCTTAGCTAAGAACGTGATGGACTGTACTGTGGTGTTTATCTAAACTAATCATTTTGATAATAATAGATCATTTTTGGCAATATGCATCCCAACAAAGCAAAGGGAACATTTGGAAAGAACATTTGCTGAGGGGCATTCTTGCTTGGCATTGAAACTCAAGCTCTCAGTAGATACACATACTGTGCCAGAGGCTCTGGAAAAATAAATACATTTTAGATCCAGTCTCTCTTTCTTGGGAAAACAATGACTACACGCCAATGGCTTAAACATTCAATGTCATGAAATCACTGGAGAGGACCTGAATCAAGGAGCTACACTTTGCAGGAAGGTGGGGCCAATTTTCTACTATAATTACAATGCTTATCTCTCCATGCTTACAACAGATGGATTTTTATATCGATTCGGTTCATCCAAGTGCACACCCAACACTTCATTTGAAGATAGGTTCTTATTTAACAAGAGTGGGGTAATTTATATGCACCACACAATATGAGAAACAGTATGTTCTACATGTATAAATACAGTTTAAATGTATACTATTTTGAGAAGAGTTATCAAAACGAAACTATACAGAATGGCCAATGTATTGTTCATCCTAAATCTAATCAAAAGTAGCTCCAACAGTAAAATCTTTTTTAATTTTAGGATTTCATTTAAACACCATTGCACATTTGCACTTAACCCCAAAAAGGTCATGTTCATCAAAGTTGCATGTAACACGACTGTGCATATGCTTGAACAGGAGAAAACTGAGCTTTTTAGTCCTTAACCTACATTGTCAGGGCTGTGGAGGTTTTCATCCGTGACAAGTATGAAAGGAAAAAATACTATGACAAGGAAGCTCTAGCTGCAGCCAAGGTAAGTATCAAAAACACATCCATGTTATTTTAATTCTAACTACAACGGTGAGGCTAATCCACTTTATACCATTTTGTATAACCGCTCACATATAAATCGATACCGTACATATTTTTATGTGTTCATGTGTTAATAAATGTTCATGTGTTTAATAATAAAATACATATTTTTTCTATTTTAAATTAACAGTGAGCTGAAATTATGACAGTTCTTTTCAGTTGTTATATGTTTTTTTCTTACATTTCTGAGTCTAATTTGCAAGTGTTGTAGTAGACTTTGCATGCCTTAACAATGGCAGTAGTGTTTGGAATCTGTGTATCAGTGGTTTATTTAATTAAAAATATATAAAACCAAAACTTAAAAAAAAAATATCTTCTTTTTTCAATATTTGTTTTTTCAGACTAAAAACGAATAACAAATTGTTCTTCCAAATTTTGAGTTTGTGCATAATTACAAAATGGACCAATCGCATAACGGGCATATTAACTTTTTTTTAGGAACAGTTTATTAATTGTATTAGTTTATTTGAACAATAATAACACACATTGATAAACATTGCTGTACATGTTCAAGTTTTAGCTACAAAAATAGTTTTGAGGCACCAAGTTTACCCGGAAGTGGTTTTACTTGGGCTTGGGCCAATCCTTTTTACCCATACCCACTTAGGGATGTCATTAGAAATGTTTAAGGTATCTCCTACCACATATATGTGGCTGACCTTCAGTTATTTCGCATGTAACCCTGATAGGACAAATGAAAATAATATGTTAAAGGATTGTCTGACTAAAATTAAAGACTGGATGGCTAGTAACGCTGTTCAAATGAATGCTGCCAAAACAAAGGTGTTAACTATTGCCCCTGACACTGCAACTTCAAAAGTAGGCAGCTGCTTAGGGTCTCTTGGTAAAGATGTTTATCCCAGTCTGAGAAATATTGGCGTCACATTTAACCACTCCATGTTTTTTTGAAGAGCACCTCAAAAGTATAACCCGCTCCTGTGTTTTCCACCTCAGAAACGTTCCCAAACTCAGATCCATATTATCTTATTACAAACTAGAAATTATCATTCACGCTCCTGTTTTTTTCACGTTTTGACTATCGCTATTTATTTTACAGATCGCTTGCAATTAGTTTAAAAAGCTGCCACTTGGCTGTTTTCAAGATGTCATAACTTTCTTCATAATTTTAATCCATTTTTAATGTCCTGGCACTGGCTACCTGCTCGTGTCAGGATACAATAAAAGATTTTATCTATTACTTACAGGGTACTCAACCGGCAAGCACCTGCTTACTTGGTAGATCTGTTAGGTCACTGTGGTCTGCTGACTCCATTCTGCTTTTTGTACCTTGCACAAAATTAAAAAGTAAAGATGAGAGAGCCTTTCAATCAGTTGCTCCTAAATGGTGGAATGCACTCCCTTATGAGTTCAGAACGGTCATGAATGTTATTAAAAAGCTGTCGAAAACACATTTGTTTAAGTGTGCAATTCTTTAATATACATTTTTTTGTTACTTGTATTATCATATTTACTATTTGTATTTACAATGCCTCTGTTGTTGCCTCATTCTACAGGTATATGCTTATTTTGGTTGTACTGTTTGTATTTTAACTCAGGCTGTCAAACAATTATTATATTTAATCAAAATCGCTTGTTGTTCATAGTTAACTCAAAATAATTGTGATGAATCACGCAAAGATAACTTTTTGTCATTGAAGTGTACTGTAGACAGATCATTTTCAAGTTTTATGTCACGATCCGGTATGCGGATCGTTTATTGTTTTGCCGCTTATATGTCTTTGTTCATGTTTAGTTCTGGACTCTGCCGATTCCTTGTGTTTGAGCACTTCCCCGTTTGTTTAGTCACCATGGCAACGTTTTGTGCTCCTCCTCACGGGCTCCTGTCACACCTGTTGTTGATTATTATTTGTGTATTTAAGCCCACCTGATTCCTCAGTTCGTCCTCGGTCCATTACTTGCTTTTCGCAACACGTCACGTTTTGTATCCTTCTGCCCTCGATTATTTTGTGCTAAGTTCCGCCTTAGCTTCACGTGCGTGTGGCACGTCGTTTAATGTTTTCTGTTTCCTGCTACGTTTTTAGCATTAGCTTTCCGTGCATTGACACGCGCTTTGTTTTTCTCCTTTTTTGCACCAGTGTTCTTTTGTTTTATTATATTAAAACATATTCTTACCTGCAATCCTGCTGACTGGTAGTGTGTGCATCCACGAAGTGGCAACTCCGCGCAACAAGTGCGCCGAACGCGTGACAGAATGGACCGAGCTAAAAGCCACTTCGCACTCCTCCAGCCCCAGCAAGAACAGGTGTTCCTCTCCGATGAGGAAAAATCGGAGATCTTCCGGGAGCTCCGAGCAGACTCTTGTCCATGGGAGAGCGAGGACGACATTGAGCTGCCGGAAGAGGATCTCCCAGCCGAAGCAGTGGTGGCCTGGGAGCTATTCATGGCGAGGATAGCGGACGCGGAGGAACGCTTTCGCTCCCAGTCTCAAGCCACCCCGACATTCCCCTCAGCGCGCTGCACGCCGCGCGGTGACGTCACACCACCCAGGAGGAGAGGACTCCAGCGGCGACCAGGCGCCGCGCAGGGTCGTGTACAAAAGGAGTGCAGGACTTTCCCCTCAGCAGCGACTGCCAGGTGCTTTCCATGTGGCTTTTCCTCCCCGGCACCTGCTGTAAATCTGCCTGAGGGACGCGTGCGACGCACAAGGCCAGCTCCCAGGCTTCCAAGCGCCCACCCTCCCATGCCCTCGACTGCCTCCAAGCTTGCACAAAACCCCCCCCCACCAACTCCATCTGGCATCTGGAATCTGCTTCCTGAGGGGGGGGGGCCAGGCTGATGGCGTGTCAGTGGCACAGGCGGACCTCCTTCCATTGAGGTTGCTGCCTGCCTTGCCGCTGGCTCCGCCCGCGTCAACAGACAAGCCACCTGCCCCAGTGCCAGCACCACGTCAACCTCCCACGCCGGCACCACGCCAACCTCCCACGCCGGCACCACGCTAACCTCCCATGCCGGCACCACGCCAACCTCCCACGCCGGCACCACGCCAACCTCCCACGCCGGCACCACGCCAACCTCCCACGCCGGCACCACGCTAACCTCCCATGCCGGCACCACGCCAACCTCCCACGCCGGCACCACGCCAACCTCCCACGCCGGCACCACGCCGGGCTCGACCTTAAGGTCCAAGTGTATGCCGGCCTCCGAGTCCAAGTCCAGGTGCAAGCCGGCCTCCGAGTCCAAGTCCAGGTGCAAGCCGGCCTCCGAGTCCAAGTCCAGGTGCAAGCCGGCCTCCGAGTCCAAGTCCAGGTGCAAGCCGGCCTCCGAGTCCAGGTCCAGGTGCAAGCCGGCCTCCGAGTCCAGGTCCAGGTGCAAGCCGGCCTCCGAGTCCAGGTCCAGGTGCAAGCCGGCCTCCGAGTCCAGGTCCAGGTGCAAGCCGGCCTCCGAGTCCAGGTCCAGGTGCAAGCCGGCCTCCGAGTCCAGGTCCAGGTGCAAGCCGGCCTCCGAGTCCAGGTCCAGGTGCAAGCCGGCCTCCGAGTCCAGGTCCAGGTGCAAGCCGGCCTCCGAGTCCAGGTCCAGGTGCAAGCCGGCCTCCGAGTCCAGGTCCAGGTGCAAGCCGGCCTCCGAGTCCAGGTCCAGGTGCAAGCCGGCCTCCGAGTCCAGGTCCAGGTGCAAGCCGGCCTCCGAGTCCAGGTCCAGGTGCAAGCCGGCCTCCGAGTCCAGGTCCAGGTGCAAGCCGGCCTCCGAGTCCAGGTCCAGGTGCAAGCCGGCCTCCGAGTCCAGGTCCAGGTGCAAGCCGACCTCCGAGTCCAGGTCCAGGTGCAAGCCGGCCTCCGAGTCCAGGTCCAGGTGCAAGCCGGCCTCCGAGTCCAGGTCCAGGTGCAAGCCGGCCTCCGAGTCCAGGTCCAGGTCCAAGCCGGCCTCCGAGTCCAGGTCCAGGTCCAAGCCGGCCTCCGAGTCCAGGTCCAGGTCCAAGCCGGCCTCCGAGTCCAGGTCCAGGTCCAAGCCGGCCTCCGAGTCCAGGTCCAGGTCCAAGCCGGCCTCCGAGTCCGGGTCCGAGTCGGAGTCCAAGCCGGCCTCCGAGTCCGAGTCGGAGTCCAAGCCGGCCTCCGAGTCCGAGTCCAAGCCGGCCTCCGAGTCCGAGTCCAAGCCGGCCTCCGAGTCCGAGTCCAAGCCGGCCTCCGAGTCCGAGTCCGAGTCAGAGTCCAAGCCGGCCTCCAAGCCGACGTCCAAGTCCAAGTCGACGTCCAAATCGGCCTCCAAAACGACGCCCGAGTCCAAGACGATGTCCAAGTCAACGTCCAATACGACGCCCGAGTCGACGTCGATGTCGGCGCCCAGGTCCACGCCGAGCATCAGGTCCGGAACCGCGCCGGGCGCATCTCCCTCCGCGTCGGATGTGGGTGTGGCCGTGCCCAGGTCGTCCTCCTCGCAGGGCGCTTCCACCTCCAGGGGTGTGGCCGTACCCCGGGCGTCCTCCTCAGCGGGTGCTTCCACCCCCACGCCGGCCACGGTGGTGGCCCTTCCCAGGGCGTCCTCCCCGCAGGACGCGCCCTGGCCCTCGTCAGCCACGGATGTGGCCTCTGCGGGCCCGCCCGCCTAGACTTTTGTGGTGGCGGTGTCCCACCCGCCGCCGCTGCCTGTGGTGTCCTTGGTGGAGTCAAGGATGCAGGACTTGTCAGCCCTCCACCAGGTCCTCCCTCCGCCCTCCCTTCTCTTTTGGACTGTCTAGTTGTGGGGGGGGTTTGTACTTCGGGATTTTTGGGGCATCTGGGATCTGCCCCTTGGGGGAGGGGTAGTGTCACGATCCGGTATGCGGATCGTTTATTGTTTTGCCGCTTATATGTCTTTGTTCATGTTTAGTTCTGGACTCTGCCGATTCCTTGTGTTTGAGCACTTCCCCGTTTGTTTAGTCACCATGGCAACGTTTTGTGCTCCTCCTCACGGGCTCCTGTCACACCTGTTGTTGATTATTATTTGTGTATTTAAGCCCACCTGATTCCTCAGTTCGTCCTCGGTCCATTACTTGCTTTTCGCAACACGTCACGTTTTGTATCCTTCTGCCCTCGATTATTTTGTGCTAAGTTCCGCCTTAGCTTCACGTGCGTGTGGCACGTCGTTTAATGTTTTCTGTTTCCTGCTACGTTTTTAGCATTAGCTTTCCGTGCATTGACACGCGCTTTGTTTTTCTCCTTTTTTGCACCAGTGTTCTTTTGTTTTATTATATTAAAACATATTCTTACCTGCAATCCTGCTGACTGGTAGTGTGTGCATCCACGAAGTGGCAACTCCGCGCAACAAGTGCGCCGAACGCGTGACATTTTAATACTATCACTCGACAATTTGTTTGCTTTAATCAAATGTTTTTTAAACATTGCTTTTTTCAAACAGCTCAACACAAAAAAGACAAACACTTTTAATGACAATTTAAAAAAATACCTGCAGTGCTTTGTTGGCTTGCTAGATTTTCAGTTTTGTAGGAATACAGACTTTCAATTACTGCTGAGGAACAATCAGATCCAGAGGTGGAGCTACACAATGTTTAGATACCAGTTTCACGCATTAATAACACATAGTGAGGTTTGTTACGATCATGGTTTGATTGTTTAAGATGTTTGGTAATGTCATCTGTCATTTTCTACCTGAACAAATGTGTCTGATATTCTGTACATTACATGTTGTGCAAGTTAGTTAATGGTATTCATATCACTGCATGACAGTGTCTTACCTTCCCTATTTGTTAATACAATGTCATATTCAGCCTGCTAAACATTCTGTAATTGAAGACTATCAACCAGAACATGTTGTAAAATAACATAATAATAAAAACTTTATTTCACACTGCCAGAAAATGTCCCCCTCTATATTCTCCAACTGATGTACTAGCATTTATTTAGGTAGAAATATCACAGATTACATTACAAAAGATCTTTGAAAAAGCAGTATCGTAACGTAAATTGCGTTTTTATTTTGTGAGTGTAGTTGGACCAGATGTGACGTGTAGGGCTGTTATTGTGAAGCAAAAGTGTGTGATTAGTTTGAGAAAAGCTGTCTTCATATGTTTTGACAACATGACAAGAATAAAATATGTAGAGAAGTGACTCTGGACTTCTTGCCTACCGTCTTTCCTTTCTGCTGACCTTTTATGCCATCTTTCAAAAGCAGTTACAGTAACAATCTACATTTTATGTTATCAATGTGGACTAAACTGTAATCTAAACATGAATGTTCAAACATTTATATCAGGCATACTGGCTTTGTTGGCATGGAAAATTGCAACATTACCTCTACGTAGGGCTGGGCGATATGGCCTATGATATATATTACGATATTTTGCCTTGGCCTTGACTGAACACTTGATGCATATAATCACAGCAGTATGATGATTCTATGTGTATACATTAAAACATTATTTTTCATACTGCATTCATATATGCTACTTTTAAACTTTTATGCAGAGGGAAATCACAACTACCGGTAAGTAAATTGATCAAAACTGTATTTATTAAAGTTATTAAGCAATGGCACAAACATTCAAGTCATTTCCGAAACATAAAATGCAAGATTTTCAGAGAAATTTTAAGTGTCAAATAAAAATTAGCTGCATAATAGGAAATCAAATAGTATTCGTCCCTCACTATGTGGTATGTTACTAAGGTTATGAAATTCTCTTCATTCTCTAGCGAGTGACTTTTCAAATGATGCAGTATTGCTACTTTTTATAGCAAAGCTATTTCCCCACACTTGACAAATTACGGTTGTCTGTTCGACATATTCCCACTTGAAGCCGAACCATCGCCAGACGATGAACACCCTGCTGTTTTATTGTGAATTAAGTCTTCCTTCATTTGTTACCTGATCCGCACCTTCTTTCTCTCATATTCCCACTGGTACGGCTACATTAGCAGCTAACGTAGCCCAGTCTGCTACCTCTCTGCTCTGCGAGGGCGTATACGTATGTGACGTATGACGTGACAGTATGTGACGTGTGTAAGAACGTGCGCCTGCTTGTCTGCGAGAAGGAAAGACAGGAAAGATTGAGAAGAGCCTGAAGTGTAATGCCTGCAGCTAAAATCAACTGCGTGGGAACGTATACTCGAATATTACAATATAGTCATTTTCTATATCTCACAGAGACAAAACCGTGATATATCGATATATATCGATATATCGCCCAGCCCTACCTCTACGTATACATTGCACGTCAAAGTGGCCCAAGTCTGATTTTTTTGTAAATCTGATTTTTTCCAACTGACTGTCAGACGACAGTATAAACGAGCATAGGCCCCAAGGTGGCCTCAACGTCACTTGCACACAAAGTTGGATAAAATGAATACAGAGGAAGTTGATCAGATTCCGTAAATGAACAAGCAAGTCGCTACTACCAATACTTTGCAAAATAAAAGTTGCCACACCTTTACAAGTTGTGTGTTACTTAAAAATAAATTAAATTAGTATAATGTAATATAGTGTAGTATATTTTGGAGGTTTCTAATCTTTTTATGGCTCTTACATAGAAGAGACTTGGACATCAGCGTGAAACTACTTCAGCTTTATTTTTTAACTTACTTATGTAAACAACTTACGCAATGTACATGTAAGCCAATACATCACAGCATATACGTTAATTCCAGTCCTTCAACAATTGCTATTTCTTTCAGTTTAGACTGCAGTGACATTTGTAAAGATCAGATTCCAATCGGATTCAGACTATCTCTTGATGTGGCCCAAATCTGATGCACAAAGATCAAATTTGTAGCATTTTAAAGAGGTCAGACTGGCAGAACTTTCTCGATTTGTGTCACTTGAGGTGAAAAAAAAATCTGATTTGGTGTGCAGCGTAAGGGCCCAAGAAGTAGTTTCTGAGTATTAGTCGATTCAATGCGTGCTGTCAAAACAAGCTTCTAGGCTGCCCAGCCAACCATAATCAATCATGATCACTTTTATCTCTATTATTTTATATAGAGTGAGCCACATTTCTATGTATGAAAACGATAAATCGGTTCATGAGAGGAGCAATCGCAATAATGCACTTTAGATTTATCGCCTTCTTCTGTGAATTTCTCATTTATACCTCATATTGCTGAAATAGTTTAAAGTTCTCCCCCTTTTTTAATTAAAAAAAACAAAACGAAGAAATAAACCCACTTGGAGGCAATTTGACCATTACACCATTTAACATTTCAACACATTACCTAGTAAATTAAGTTTCATAGTTATTTGAGAGAAATAGTTTGTTGTATAATCAAACCATATCATTTGTGATTTTAATATGTTTAAAGATACATAGACACAATTTCACTAACAGAAAGTGAATCGACCTTGGCCTTGTCAAGTTTAATTACATTGTGGAACATTCAGCATCGCTTGTTATAAGTTTGAGCTGATTGTCGCAATGATTTGTCGACGTTGTCAACAAAAATGACAATGAGATTTGTTGCTGACAATTTCATTTGTGGATAATAGTCATGGGCAGCACGGTGGTAGTGGGGTTAGTGCGTTCTCCTCAGAATATGAAGGTCCTGAGTAGTCCTGGGTTCAACCCCAGGCTCAGGATCTTTCTGTGTGGAGTTTACATGTTCTCCCTGTGACTGCGTGGGTTCCCTCCGGGTACTCCGGCTTCCTCCCACTTCCAAAGACATGCACCTGGGGATAGGTTGATTGGCAACACTAAATTGGCCTTAGTGTGTGAATGTGAGTGTGAATGTTGTCTGTCTATCTGTGTTGGCCCTGTGATGAGGTGGCGACTTGTCCAGGGTGTAACCAGCCTTCCGCCCGATTGTAGCTGAGATAGGCACCAGCGCCCCCCATGACCCCAAAGGGAATAAGCTGTATAAAATGGATGGATAATAGTCATTAAGTCATTGCTGGTGTTTTTCCAGGCAGAAACGAACATGCATGTTTCAGCGTGTTCGGTGACCGCCGAGCAACAAAAAGAGAAAAATTGTTCCAGGTACTGCAAAAACGTAGTGAGAAAAAGGAAACGTGTCAAAAACACATGACTGTCAAGTTGACCTTGCTTTTCATGGCAGTACATCTGTGATGCAGGAGCATTTCAAGCATAGACATGTTAAATCCTCCACAGGATGCCATCTCAGACTCTCCTCGGTAAACTAGTTAGCTTGCTAGTTAGCTTGTTAGTCAGCTAGTTAACAACATAGAGACAGCGTTGTATGAAATATACATTTTCAATAGACGAAAATTGAATAGTTATTTACATTTTTGCAGCCGCCTTATGAAAGAGAAGCTGACTGCTTAGGTCCTCCGATGCCTAAGCAGTACCCTGACTCACCACACAGATAGGGCTTGCAGGCTCATGTCTCTGTTTGTTTTTTTCAAACTTTATTTGTAACAAACATAGCATTTGTAGTGCGGGAAACTAGCGTTTGTGTTAACAATGTTATCAAATACTTTTTAGTCCCATTTTATAATGTCATTAATTATCATAATGTTTTTAGGAAAATAAATTACTACCTTTTTCCTTGTTATTGTTATGTGCAACTTGTATTAACAATGATTATCCATCCATCCATCCATCATCTTCCGCTTATCCGAGGTCGGGTCGCGGGGGCAGCAGCCTAAGCAGGGAAGCCCAGACTTCCCTATCTCCAGCCACTTCGTCTAGCTCTTCCCGGGGGATCCCGAGGCGTTCCCAGGCCAGCCGGGAGACATAGTCTTCCCAACGTGTCCTGGGTCTTCCCCGTGGCCTCCTACCAGCTGGATGTGCCCTAAACACATCCCTAGGGAGGCGTTCGGGTGACATCCTGACCAGATGCCCGAACCACTTCATCTGGCTCCTCTCGACGTGGAGGAGCAGTGGCTTTACGTTGAGATCCTCCCGGATGGCAGAGCTTCTCACCCTATCTCTAAGGGAGAGCCCCGCCACCCGGCGGAGGAAACTCATTTCGGCCGCTTGTACCCGTGATCTTATCCTTTCGGTCATGACCCAAAGCTCATGACCATAGGTGAGGATGGGAACGTAGATCGACCGGTAAATGGAGAGCTTTGCCTTCCGGCTCAGCTCCTTCTTCACCACAACGGATCGATACAACGTCCGCATTACTGAAGATGCCGCACCGATCCGCCTGTCGATCTCACGATCCACTCTTCCCCCACTCGTGAACAAGACTCCTAGGTATTTGAACTCCTCCACTTGGGGCAGGGTCTCCTCCCCAACCCGGAGATGGCACTCCACCCTTTTCCGGGCGATAACCATGGACTCGGACTTGGAGGTGCTGATTCTCATTCCGGTCGCTTCACACTCGGCTGCGAACCGATCCAGTGAGAGCTGAAGATCCCGGCCAGATGAAGCCATCAGGACTACATCATCTGCAAAAAGCAGAGACCTAATCCCGAGGCCACCAAACCGGAACCCCTCAACGCCTTGGCTGCGCCTAGAAATTCTGTCCATAAAAGTTATGAACAGAATCGGTGACAAAGGACAGCCTTGGCGGAGTCCAACCCTCACTGGAAACGTGTCCGACTTACTGCCAGCAATGCGGACCAAGCTCTGACACTGATCATACAGGGAGCGGACTGCCACAATAAGACAGTCCGAAACCCCATACTCTCTGAGCACTCCCCACAGGACTTCCCGAGGGACACGGTCGAATGCCTTCTCCAAGTCCACAAAGCACATGTAGACTGGTTGGGCAAACTCCCATGCACCCTCAAGAACCCTGCCGAGAGTATAGAGCTGGTCCACAGTTCCACGACCAGGACGAAAACCACACTGTTCCTCCTGAATCCGAGGTTCGACTATCCGGCGAAGCCTCCTCTCCAGTACACCTGAATAAACCTTACCGGGAAGGCTGAGGAGTGTGATCCCACGATAGTTGGAACACACCCTCCGGTCCCCCTTCTTAAAGAGAGGGACCACCACCCCGGTCTGCCAATCCAGAGGTACCGCCCCCGATGTCCACGCGATGCTGCAGAGTCTTGTCAACCAAGACAGCCCCACAGCATCCAGAGCCTTAAGGAACTCCGGGCGGATCTCATCCACCCCCGGGGCCTTGCCGCCGAGGACCTTTTTAACTACCTCAGCGACCTCAGCCCCAGAAATAGGAGAGTCCACTACAGATTCCCCAGGCACCGCTTCCTCAAAGAAAGACGTGTTGGTGGGATTGAGGAGGTCTTCGAAGTATTCCCTCCACCGATCCACAACATCCGCAGTCGAAGTCAGCAGAACACCATCCGCACCATACACGGTGTTGATAGTGCACTGCTTCCCCTTCCTGAGGCGCCGTATGGTGGTCCAGAATCGCTTCGAAGCCGTCCGGAAGTCGTTTTCCATGGCTTCCCCGAACTCTTCCCAAGTCCGAGTTTTTGCCTCCGCGACCGCTAAAGCTGCACACCGCTTGGCCCGTCGGTACCCGTCCACTGCCTCCGGAGTCCTACGAGCCAAAAGAACCCAATAGGACTCCTTCTTCAGCTTGACTGCATCCCTCACTGCTGGTGTCCACCAACGGGTTCTGGGATTACCGCCACGACAGGCACCAACAACCTTGCGGCCACAGCTCCAATCAGCCGCCTCGACAATAGAGGTTCGGAACATGGTCCACTCGGACTCAATGTCCCGCACCTCCCTCGGGACATGTTCAAAGTTCTCCCGGAGGTGTGAATTGAAACTCTCTCTGACAGGAGACTCTGCCAGACGTTCCCAGCAGACCCTCACAATGAGCTTGGGCCTGCCAGGTCTGTCCGGCATCCTCCCCCACCATCGCAGCCAACTCACCACCAGGTGGTGATCGGTAGAAAGCTCTGCCCCTCTCTTCACCCGAGTGTCCAAAACATAAGGCCGCAAATCCGATGACACAACTACAAAGTCGATCATGGAACTGCGGCCTAGGGTGTCCTGTTGCCAAGTGCACATATGGACACCCTTATGTTTGAACATGGTGTTTGTTGTGGACAATCCGTGACGAGCACAAAAGTCCAATAACAAAACACCACTCGGGTTTAGATCCGGGCGACCATTCTTCCCAATCACGCCTCTCCAGGTTTCACTGTCGTTGCCAACATGAGCATTGAAGTCTCCCAGTAGGACAAGGGAATCACCCGGAGGAGCACTTTCCAGTACTCCCTCGAGTGTACCCAAAAAGGGTGGGTATTCTGAACTGCTGTTTGGTGCATAAGCACAAACAACAGTCAGGACCCGTCCCCCCACCCGAAGGCGAAGGGAAGCTACCCTCTTGTCCACTGGGTTGAACTCAAACGTGCAGGCTTTGAGCCGGGGGGCAACGAGAATTGCCACCCCAGCCCGTCGCCTCTCACTGCCGGCAACGCCAGAGTGGAAGAGGGTCCAGTCCCTCTCGAGAGAACTGGTTCCAGAGCCCTTGCTGTGCGTCGAGGTGAGTCCGACTATATCCAGCCGGAACTTCTCTACCTCGCGCACTAGCTCAGGCTCCTTCCCCCCCAGTGAGGTGACGTTCCACGTCCCAAGAGCTAGCTTTTGTAGCCGAGTATCGGACCGCCAAGTGCCCTGCCTTTGGCTGCCGCCCAGCTCACAATGCACCCGACCTCTATGGCCCCTCCTATGAGTGGTGAGCCCATTGGAGGGATGGCCCTAGTGTGTGAATGTGAGTGTGATTAGAACATAGTTAAAAGTAAAAAAAAGAAAAGAAAACCCTTCAAAACGATTACTCACTCAAGTCCATGATGAGTGTAAAGTATGTAGTGCTGCTCAAGGCAATATCTCAAACATAAGGACAAATATATTCTGTTCAAGGTTTTTGTCAATTCTCATTATATGTCACAATATATTGTTCTTATTTATTATTTTTTGTCACCTTCATCCCTTTCTTTAATTTCCCTATATTTACTCACTATATTTACTCTTTGTTTTCTTTCGCTTTTGTTGAAGCACTGCCATCAGCCACACTGTAATCAAGGGTCTGTTTGTCACACCCACACAAAAGCTCAGTTTTTGTATGTAAATGAATTATTAAAAACAAGTTTAATCTTTCTAAGTACTAGTGTTCAGATGAAGGAAAACGGAGGAGAAAGAAAAGTTGTAATAATATAGCTGTTAGTGATTTATTTTGTCATGTAAAGCTTTTGCATCATGTTTAGCATTCAGGCTATTCTTATTGAAACTAAATGATCAATCAATCAATCAATCAATGTTTATATATATATAGCCCTAAATCACAAGTGTCTCAAAGGGCTGGACAAGCCACAACGACATCCTTGATTCAGATTCCACATAAGGGCAAGGAAAAACTCACAACCCAGTGGGATGTCAATGAGAATGACAATGAGAAACCTTGGAGAGGACCGCAGATATAGGTCACCCCCACCCCCTCTAGCAACACTGTTGACAAAAGTGGTGCAGTTCAGCTAAATGTGTTGGTTTTAAGACATGGACTTGTTTTTTCAGCATTGTCCCCATTTAAGTTAGGACTTTGGGAAGGCCATTCTAAAACCTTAATTCTAGCCTGATTTAGCTATTCCTTTACCACTTTTGACATGTGTTTGGGGTCATTGTCCTGTTGAACACCCCACTGCACTCAAGCTGATGATTTTAGGCTGTCCGGGAGAATTTGGAGGTAATCCTCATTTTTCATTGTCCCATTTACTCTCTGTAAAGCACCACTTCCATTGGCAGCAAAACAGATCCATAGCATAATACTACCACCACCATGCTTGACAATAGGTGTGGTGTTTGGCCTAACAGCTCTATTTTGTTTTGTGCAAATTTGAAGGAAAATCTATCTGCCTGATGCATTGCCACATGTTGTGGCAATACAACTAAAGAAGGGGTCAGTCTGCATACATTTACAAATGATGGAGAAAAAAAAGGGGGAAGGTATGTTGCTGATATAACGCGCACACAACAATGAACAACTGTGCGTCGGTCTCCATTCTTCCCGTCTGTGCAGGATCAATAAGTCCTGTGCTCCCTGCGCTATCTCCGCACTTTTCACACGATGTGTTCAAGTGCGCTGCTTAACTTAGGCTTTCAGACCCTGATGTAGTCACGCTGTTTTTATTTATGTATCTTTTTCGACAATTTGTGTAACCCTGGGTTATCATCATCTAAATTGCATAATTGGCTATGAGGCCTGCACATGTAATTGAAAAAAGACTTAAAAGTATTATTTATTTCAAGCCACATACAGTGTTATTATTAAGGTGTTAGTAACAACATATCAGCTTTTTTTGTTAACATCCATCCATCCATTTTTTTACCGCTTGTGTCTTTCGGGATTGCTATTAGCCCAGCTAATTTCCATCTGTTGTCCTTTTATGGTGCATCGAACATCCACAATAAAATGACACAGGATTTGAAAATACACAATATTAAAACTACATAATGATAAAACATTTAAAATACAAGTACAATACATAGAGGGCATGTGAATTACAAATCAGTCGGCGGTCAAGTTATAGTATTTTAGCAGCTTCACTTAAAGTTCAGAAGTATATAAAGTGCAGCAGTTTTTATCAAAGTCCACATACAGTGCAGTAGCTATCAGATGATACCCATAAGGGTATCATTCAATAGCCATATACCTCATTGGTATTGCATACATACAAAAGTTTGCGATGTTACAAACTGGAATGGTACTCAGATGCCCTGCAGACTACTCCCGCCAGGGTATCATCTGATGGTCAACTACCTGCCTGGTATTGCTAATGTGAGCAGGACTGGTGGTCTAAAAGACTGTCTTTGACTGCTTGTGAGAAGCTGTGAAAACTAGAGTTGTGCTTTAGATTTTCTGGGAGACCATTCCATTCTTTGATGACTTGATATGAAAACACTGATGGGGAGAACGCAGACTTTCTTTTTGGAACATTATAGTCACCCCTGGATACAGACCTTAACACTCTGCTTGTTAATTCAATACATTTTTTGTGTACTAGGCACAGGGAAGGAGGCGACACCAAGGCAGAACTGCAGTATAGAAGGTTTATTTAAACCTTTGATGAATGTGTGGGGTGTGTATGCTACCACTAATGAGTGAAAGCGGACGATGTATGGAATTAACTACCAGAGTGTGTTGTCGTTGCGTATTGGATCTATCTTTCGTCATATCCAAAGGAGAAGGCGAAGAGGCAGTCAGCAGAGAGCAAAGCAATCGAGGGCTGGAGGGAGATAACGATGTCTGGGTCCAAGCAGTGGTCGAGGATCGGGGAAGGCAAACAAAAATCCGGGAGGAGGTTGTGAGGCAAGAAACGATCACGGAAGACACTGTGGAAGACACAAAGGACATCAAGACGGGAACGAGAAGAGCACAAAGAAGGCGATCAAGGAACGAGGGAGGGGTGCCAGACGTGATGCTTACTCAGGGGAGATTGGTTACGTTCTGGAGAAGGTCTCCTGGCTTCGCCGGCTGTTTATGCCGCTCCCTCTCATCAGGCCCAGGTGTGCTGATGCGTGATTGCGTGCAGCCTTGTCGCTGTGAGGGCGTGCTGTGGCTATCCTGATCGGGGGCGTGTCCGAGCAAGCAGCCAGAGGAGGAATTGTGACACTCAGTCGCATGAGAAACACGGGTTCGAATCCGCGCCGTGACAAAATTATTTCTAAAATGTGCTATGGCCTCGTAAAGAAATGAGCCGCTGTCCGCAGTTGGACCTTAAGCCGTAATTTCAATCCATACCGCGTGACAATTCAGAACAGATTTAGGATCCAACCGGTAGCGCCAAATCTATTTGTGATGACCCAAATTCATTTGTCTACTTCTTTCGAGGAATCTTTTTTTGTTTTTTTTTGGTTTGCTGTGACCTTTACGCTTCGCTGTTGTACTGATCAGTTCTTTATTGACACTAAATAGTTACATTTTGGGTGAATGTTTGATGGGCCAAATGATAAGCTTATTGGGTTCTTCTTTAGATGATAACATGTTCAAAATGATGTATGTTTTTTTAGTGGTGGAAGTGCCCCTGATGTTTTTTGTCCGTTCATCCAATCAAAGTCTTACTTTCTTGCTATGAATTTTCGATGTGCTAAAGTTCGAACTTAAATGTTTGCAATCAATCAATCAATATGTATTTATATATGCCCAGGGGAGACCGGATGCAATGGACGTCGAGTGGGTCTAGCATAATAACTTCAGTGGGGATTTATTGGCAGTGTCGATGCTGCTGCCGAGGGAAGAGTGATTTTGTCAGAGAACAAGCTCTGTCACCATCTGATTAATGCTGAACATACTCATAAAATTAAGCACATCACCATTGCTATACCTGTAAGCTGAGGTGAGTGCCGTCTCAGGAAATCAGTGCTATTGTGAGGCGGCATGGATTTTTATAATATAATGACCTGCCCACAGTACAGTATGTTCAGTGCTGCTCATACCTGTACCAGTAATTTTACAAAATCATATTTTTTATTTCTTTATAGCGGTACAACGCATTGATTTTCATGCTCACAGATGAAATCTTAGGAGATTGGCTGACTTATCTTGTCTTACACATTATGATGGTTTGAACTCCCAAGTTTTACATTTTCTTCCAGAAAATGTCTGAACTCCAAATTGTTCAGCTTTTGGCGTCGGAACTTTGTTTATGGTTGGGTTTTTGTACGTAAGTAGTAAAATGGGCATCCATTAACTTGCATTGTGGTATAAACTATTCCTATTTAGGATAGAGGATTGCTTGCTTCAAGGCAAAACACCTCTTCTTTGACTTGCTGATAGAGTCTGGATATTGAGTCAGGTCTTGTCCTCTGTTGGTCTCACATGTCAATGGCAGGTTAATTGTGGTCATCTGTACACTGAGTGTGTGTATGTGACAAACTCTGTTGAACCTATTTATTTTTTTGCTGAATATATCCTTGGCGTACAACAGTGGAAAAAAAAGACATTATTCTCTCGCATAAACATTGCTCCTGCACTGAAAGCCTTTTTCTATTGATTTGGATTTATTTTTCCCAGCCCCAGTCTTATGAGCTTTCTATATACCACTTTTCCTGCACAAGTCAGTTGAGCTTTTCCTTACTCCAACTCATTGTCCTCCCAAGCTGACAGAAGCAAACAGGAGGTAAAGGCGTTCATGTACTGGATTTACTGGTGTGCTGCTGGCTTGTTCTGGTTGTGTCCCACCGAGACAAGATTGTGGACTGCAATGTTTTTACCCCTATATGCACAAATGACCTCATTGTTATTCTTCAAAATCTTTAAAGTGAAGTTATAAGTTACAGTATTAAACTATCTTTGAATCTCAGCAAAACTAAAATCATGCTATTTGGTAACAGTAGAAGAGAAAGTCAAACACAAATACAAATAGACGGACTAGATATTTAAAGGGTAAAATAAAACACATCTTTGGGTGTGACAATAGATGATAAAATGAATCGGAAATCTCATGTAAAAAATATACAACATAAAGTAGAAGAAACACGTCAATAATGAATAAAGCAAAACATGTTTGAGACCAAAAATCACTGCATATTCTCTACTGCTCGCTAATGTTACCATATCTGAGTTATTTATCGGAATAAATCTGGACTCACTGGTGACGGTGGCAGAGAAGAGGACTGTTGACAAACTAGTGAGCATCCTGGATGATGCCAGTCACCCTCTGCATAGCGTTATCAGTAGCCAGAGGAGCCTGTTCAGTGCTAGACTGCTTCATCCCAAGTGCAGGACTAATAGACTTATTCACTAACAGTTTTACAAAAAAGATCAATTAGAACAGGGGTAGGGAACATATGGCTCTCAAGCCAGATGTGGCTCTTTTGATGAATGCATCTGGCTCTCAGATAAATCTTCGTTGAAATTGGTATTGACGATGTTAAAAATAACGTTCACAATATATAACATTCTCATGCATTTCATTCCATCCGTCCATTTTCTACCGCACCTGTTGTGGAAGTCATGTTAATGGTAAGAAGTATTTTATTTAGTACTCGTTTGCTTCAGAATAACAATGTTATTGAAAAGAATAAGGGACTTATTATACTAGAAAAATGTTGGTTTCACTTAAAAATGCACGCATTTAATTTTATTCAGTGTAAAAAAAATATTATATGGCTCTCACAGAAATACATTTTAAAACATTTGGCTTTCATGGCTCTCTAGGCCACAAAGGTTCCCGACCCCTGAATTAGAATAATACATAATGTTGGATATAGACAACATACAAACCCTTTTTTTTAATTAAATCACAATTATCGAATTTCTACGATTTGGTGCATTTGCAAACAGCTAAAATTATGTACAAAGCAAACTACAACCTGTTACCCAAGAATGTACAACAATTCTTCTCAACAATAGAGGAGAAATATAATCTTGGAGGAAAATGTAATTTAAAACATTTGTATGCACGTACAACACTTAAAACGTTTAGTATATCAGTATGTGGAATTAAATTATGGAACCGATTAACCAAATAAATCAAACAAAGCACTAATATGATTCAGTTTAAGAGACGGTTCAAACTACAAGTGTTCACAAAGTACACAGAACAAGAATTATGATGATCATTTTGAACCTTTTTTTTTTCTTTTTTTAATTGAGACTGAGATTATTTATGAATTTAATATTTGTTTGCTTACTATGGTATATTATTTATTTATCTGTTCACTGTTCTGTTACAGAGAACAATGAAATTGGATATAATTGCTATGGTATGAAAATGGGTAGGTTTAAATAAGCTCTCCTTCTTACTCCTTTTCGGACGTGTTGTGATGAAACAACTGGAAATGTGTGATACATCACATAGGGACGGCGTGGCGCAGTGGGAGAGTGGCCGTGCGCAACCCGAGCGTCCCTGGTTCAATTCCCACCTAGTACCAACCTCGTCACGTCCGTTGTGTCCTGAGCAAGACACTTCACCCTTGCTCCTGACGGGTGCTGGTTGGCGCCTTGCATGGCAGCTCCCTCCATCAGTGTGTGAATGTGTGTGTGAATTGGTAAATGTGGAAGTAGTGTCAAAGCGCTTTGAGTACTTTGAAGGTAGAAAAGCGCTATACAAGTACAACCCATTTATCATTTATCATTTATTGTATCGTATTCATGTTCGAAATAAACTGAAACTGAACTGAATAATATATCCATATTCTGTGTATTCTTCATAAAACATGTTTGTGGACATGAGGCCATTTGCATTTTTATATATGTTTCATTTATTTTAAGAATTTGCAGTATTTGTATGACTACCACAGTCTTTCACAAGTGGGGTCACAAATGACCCCTCGCTGTTTCTATAGAATCTTCTATGAACCTTTAATTCTTAGCAACTCTGACTGTCTCACTTGCACATCAGATGTCATCTCTCACATCTGGTGCAACTTTGACTGTCAATACTGCCCCACTTACACATCTGATGTCAGCAGTCTCACCACCCCAGAGGTAATTTTTACACAGCAACATACATACTGTATAAGTATTTTTTGACATATTATAATTTGTGATCAAATTAGTGATTACATGTGTGTTCAGATTAGCCTACCTTGTTTTTAGCTAACAGTATTGTATTTAGGTGGCTAGCCAACAATATTGTTAGCTAACACACGCACACGCACACTGACCTGCCTAATTGAAAAGTAGGCTAATGTAATATTTGCTGTTTTTAAAAATATGATTTATAGTTTTCTGTGCATTTTGAACATCATCCTTTTTAATATTTTGTATTTATTTATCTAAAGTAACATGGCTGCTAGGGCCCTGCTAGGATCCCTGTGGACCTTGCTCGACAAAAAATCCAGGATATGATGAAGAGCCCATCAGAGGCATTGACTCAGAATCTGACATCCCATATTTAGAGGACCCAAACTCTTGTCCCCCACTGAACAAAGCCAGTCAGACACAAAGGAGGAATTGGATATTGTGTCCATCAGAATGAGCCACAAGGGCTCTTACAGGGCAGAGTTACCGCCAAGCCAGGCTCCACCTGTTTAGTACTTCCTCCCCAATAGACGCATGAAAGATGTTCATGTCTAATAGAAGAGGTGCTGACATGCACAAACCCCTACTTACACGTAAGTTGCTGTGTAAAAATGACCTCCTGGGTGGTGACTCTGCTCACATCAGATGTGTAAATTGGATAGTATTGACGGTCAAAGTTGCATCAAATGTGAAGGATGACATCAGATGTCTAAGTGAGACAGTCAGAGTTGATTTGATGCAAAAGTTTATAGTAGATTCTATAGAAATTGCTTGTGGAAGAATGGGAAGAAATAGAACAACTGCAATTTCTTATGGATACAAATGCAAATGGACTAATGTCACAAACATGTTTTATGAGGGGTATCTAGATTATTACTATTACAACGTATCAATTAAGATTTTGCAGAATAACAAGCCAGTTTATTAAAAAAACACTTTGATTTTATTTAGGGGTTTTGCATCCAAGGGTTAAGAATGTATGATTAAGGTAAACAACCCATTTCAATCAATCAATAAATCAATCAATGTTCATTTATATAGCCCTAAATCATTAAGTCTCAAAGGGCTGCACAAACCAAAACACAAACCACTACGACATCCTCGGTAGGCCCACATAAGGGCAAGCAAAACTCACATCCAGTGGGACGTCGGTGACAATGATGACCATGAGAACCTTGGAGAGGACCACATATGTGGGCAACCGCCCCCCCCCCCCCCTCTAGGGGACCGAAACCAATGGATGTCGAGCGTGTCTAACATGATACTGTGAAAAGTTCAGTCCATCGTGGATCCAACACAGCCGCGAGAGTCCAGTCCAAACCGGATCCAACACAGCAGCGAGAGTCCCGGCCACAGCAGAGCCAGCAGGAAACCATCCATCCCAAGCGGAGGCGAATCAGCAGCGCAGAGATGTCCCCAGCCGATACACAGGCGAGTGGTCCATCCTGGGTCCCGATTCCAGACGAGTGGTCCATCCTGGGTCCCGACTCTGGACAGCCAGAACTTCATTCATGGACATCGGACCGGACCCCCTCCACAAGGGAGAGTGGGACATAGGAGAAAAAGAAAAGAAACGGCAAATCAACTGGTCCATAAAGGGAGTCTATTTGAAGACTAGAGTATACAAATACGTTTTAAGATGAGACATAAATGTTTCTACTGATTTAAAAAAAAAATAATGTGTAACCTCTGAAATGGAATAAAGTTAAAAGTTAAAGTATCATTGATAGTCACACACACACACTACGTGTAGGGAAGTTATACATATACGGCGCACTTCTCCCGGTGCGTCTCTCTAAACTCTCCGGGCAGCAATTCTTATTGCTACGTCCCTTTTCTTTTAAAAAGTGGATATTCTTTTCAAATATTAAATCCAACAAAATTTACTTTTAAATTAAGTTACTATACAAACTCAAAACAGTATACATTTTCAAATTGCTACTTATATAAAACATTCTTAGTGCAAAACAATTATTACGTTCAGTTTTACAGTGCATAACTTTTCTTTCTTTTTTTATTTGTATTTTTTAATTTACCGAACAATGTACCTTAGCTTTAGCTTATTTTCAGCACATAACCACAAGAGCCTTTGCTCATCATACCCAAACCTCTGTTCACATTTCTTTTTTTCTTTCTCTGAAGCTGAGTACACACAAAGTCATTCAAATGTCTTGGTCGCTGCACCACACGTCTTGACCGGGCAGTGGTTTGTGTTTTCAGACACTGGGTCGAGTCTCGTCTCAGTTTGGGATTGTTCTGACCTGTCCGGTTGCGTATCCACAGCTTTTCTCAGATGGCGACAATTTCTTCTGAGAACACCGCCTGTGTCCAGCTCCAAGACATAGGATCTGTTACCAAGCGGAATGCTCACTGTAGCCTTTCTCCATAAGGTGTTCGTATCAAAAGGCTGCACTCGCACATCATCACCTGGTTTCAAAGGGTCTATGTCCTTGGCAGTTTGGTTGTAGTATTTTGACTGTCTGTCGGTTCTTCACGAGTCCTGACCCATTGTTGTTCACTTTTGGCTCTAGTAGGCTGTCTCTAATCGGTAGAAGGGTCCTTGTTCTCCTGCTTGAGAGTCTTTGTGCAGGGCTCTTATCCAAACCTTGGGTTGGGGTGTTGCGATGAACCAAAATGGCAAGATACGGGTCCTGTCCAGCCAGTTTTACCTTCCTCATCAGTCGTTTTAACAGCTAATTCCGCTGTGCCATTACTTTGCGGATAGCCAAGAGAGAAAGTTTTGTGCATAAATTCCTATTTGCGACTGAAATTTGCAAACTCTGCAGAACTAAATTGAGGTCAGTAGTCCGAAAAAAAATAATGTCCGAAATGCCTTGTCGTGCCAAGTGAGCTTTTAGCTTTCGAATGACTGTGATTGACTTTGTATCTGAGGCATCCCTCTGTTCCCAGGTGAGAAGAGTGAATCCGCTGAGTGATGTCCTTTCAGAGCGAGTTTGGAATCACGACTCACTCTCGCTTGAAAACCAGTCCCTTTTTTTGGTGCCAAGTTCATCCTGTAACGAGTAAAAGTTAGTTATTTCAAAAGGTACACATTTTTTATCTTTTGGCCACCCTTGTTGAATAGTTTTGATCAATATTTGTAGTTGTGGATCTGATCCTGTTGCTGTGCGTATATTGTCCATTCTTTCAGCTGAGATTGGCACATAATCAACCATGTTGACACATTCAACCTCCAAATCAGTCTGACTTTTGTTGCCGTTTTGCAGGTAGGCCCTACTCAAAGTGTCAGCGGGTAGCATGTCACGTCCAGGCATATATGTGATGTTCAGATCATACTTCTGTAGTCTGAAAAGCATGCGATTTTTGATGATAGTCTCTAGATACTTGTGGTCCGACTGCACTCTGACTAGTTGACCATATGTGTATTGGTGAAACTTTTCCATGCCAAACACGATAGCCAAACATTATTTTTCAATTTGTGGATAGCCTCTGTCTGTTATCGTCAAAGCACAACTTGTATATGCCACAGGTTTATCTGCTTGTATTAGAGCTGCTCCTAGTACTGTTTCACGAGCATCGCACTGTAACGTCAACTCTTGGGCTGTAGTATTTCGATACTGGAACTTGTGTTATCTTGTCTTTGATTCTTCTGAATGCATTTTTCTGCACGTCTGTCCATTCCCATGGACTCTCTTTGCGGGACTCTCAAATGCTCGTGATAACTTGGACAAATAGTTCACTAGTTCTAACAGTCTTTGAACACCTTTCGCATTTGTCGGTGCAAGCATTTCAGTGACGGCGCACACTTTCTCTGGGTCAACTTTGAGTCCTTCCGCCATGACCAGATGACCAATGTATGGGACTTCCTGTTTCCTGAACTTGAACTTGTCTGTGTTCAGCTTGACGTTTCTGTCTCTGCACCCAACTTCTTGTCAGGGTTTTTGACTGCATCCTGTTTTGTGTCTCCTTCTCCTGTAATCTGGATGTCATCTGCGATGATGTAGTTGCCTGGCAAGTTTTCCAATGCCTGTGTTAGTTTACATTGGAAAAACTTAAGGCGCTGGACTGATGCCCATTGGCGTTGCCAGCCCCCGAAATCGACCAAAGGGAGTTGAATATGTCGTCAGATAGGTCGACTCTTCATCTAGTTTCACGTGCCAGAAGCCGTGCTTCACATCACACACAGAAAACTTTTGCTTTTGCTAGGTCTGGTAAAATGTCATCTATTGTTGAAAGTGGAAAATGGTTTCTCTTTAGAGCTTTGTTGAGTGTTCTTGGGTCAATACAAATTCTGGGCCTGCCATTGGGTTTCTGTACCGACACCATGCCACTGATCCATTTGGTGCTGCTTTCCACTGCTGCGATTATCTGTCTGTCTACAAAACTTGTGACTTCCTCTTTAAGTAGTTTCATCATTGCCACTGGAACTCTTTGTTTGGGAAGTTTGAAGGGCTACACAGTTGTGTCGATTTCCAATTTATATTTACCTTATAAGCAGCCGTCACCTGTAAACACGTCCTAAAACTCAGTCTTTATGTTTTCCAGCTGCCAAGTGTCTCCTGTCACCGGCTCTTTTGTCACAATATTATCCAGTACATAAATGTTGTCGTATTGGACCTGAATGAGTTTCAATGCTTCACTTGCGCTGCTGCCAAGAAGTGCAGTTTTACAGTCTGCTTCTACAACTTGAAACTCAACTTTGTACTTCTTCTGATTTCTTGTATTTGTCATCTTAACTTTGCATTTTCCTAACGGCCACAACTTTGACTTATTGTACATTACCAACACCTTGTCACTGTGCTCCATTTTCACATCTGGATTCAGCAGGTTGATTGAAATGACGTTGCAATTTGCACCGCAGTCAATCTGGAGGTTTCCTTAATCTTCATCCCAGCAAACAGTTGCTCTGTTTTGCCGTTTTGTTTTTCTGCTATTTGGTTCACTTCTGCTGCTTTTTTTGTTACTGCTGTGACTGTCATTATCTCTTCACATGAATCTGAATCAGTCTCTGGTATTGTGTGATTTTTTTTTCTTTTATACCTGTACTGCTTCTGCATGCCACTGCAAAATGATTGTCCTTGCCGCATTTCTTTTTTCCCTAAAAGCTGGGCACTTTTGCCTGAGCCTTTCATGTGTTTTTCCACAGCATTTGCAAGATATTTCAATTATCATGACTTTTTTCGTTGCATGTTTCACTGCATGGACGTCCTCTGCGCCATGTCCTTCTATTTTTTGCTGTACTCTCGTGAAATCTCCATTGACCTGCAAATTAATAAACATTTGTCCAGATCTAACTTGTCCTCTCTGAGAAGTCTTTCTCTCCAACTTGAGCTGTGCGTGTCGCAAACAATCCTGTCTCTTAATAGCGAATCTTTTAATTGCCCAAAGTTGCAGGAATTTGCCAGCAATCTCAAGATGGTCACATACGTGTCAATTGATTCTCCCGCAGCTTGGTTTTGTGCAAAAAATCTGTATCTTTTCACAGTTTATTCACTTTGGGGTTGCAATATCATTTGGCTTAGTGATCAAACTGGAAACAGTCACTCTTGTGTCTGAGCCTATTAGCATTCCACATAGCTCTCCGCCATGTTTTCCAATGAGGTAGTAAACAAGTTTTAACCGTGCAGTTTCTTCTGCATCCGGCATTGCTAGCTTGATATACAGCATAAATTATTCGTTCTAGGTCTTCCATGACTTGGCAAGATTCACGGAGTCCATACACCATTGCTGAAGGGGTTTAATCCATCCATCCGCATACCTCTTGAGCCTGTATTTTCTGCCGCTCAGTGGTCTTGTCGCGAAGCTCACTGTTGTGCTAACAGCACTTAGCTTCCTTCTAGCTTCGTTCGAAAAAAAATCTAGTTTTTTTTGGTACCTGTGCTGTCCTCACCGCTTAAATCGATCCGCTGCCACCATGTTTCAGCTTGTTCTGTCTTTCAATGACTATACAAACTGGACGGTTGAGCATTACCCTACTCACAGGGAACTTTTATTCTACTGTTGCCATTCAACATATACGGCACACTTCCCCCGGAACACCACACATAAAAGCAATTCTTACTGTTACATCGCCTTCCTGTCAGTGTTTTTTATTCGAATACCGAGTTTGCTGTAACCAGCGTCATCTCATAAGATCCTCGGGTGCCTCAAATGTCAATCAAGTGTCGAAAGTGACGTCATAGTGAAGATTGATGATTGCTAATTTTTTGGATATATATTTTAATCGACCGGTAACGCGCGATCGACGTAATGCTGTATACAAACTAAAGTGTATGCTGGAATACAATTGAAACAAGTGACTGGTACAAACATGATATTGACTACAATGTTGTCTTTTCTGCAGAAGGAACATGAAAAGAAGAAGGATGAGAGGAAGAAAGAGAAGGACTTGGAAAAAAGCGATCGACACAACATCAAGGTAACATAAACATTAATTGATTAGTTGTTATGTCCAGGTTTGAAAAGTGACAACACTCAAGTCTTAAAACCTTCTACCCCCCGCTCACCAACAAAAATCCTAGCCTCACATTTAAAATACTTATTTTTTATGTTCATTGAACTTACTACAAGTTATAATATTCATTGCATAAACAACAAAATGGTGCTTCATGACTCATTAAACCTAGTAATAAAAAACTCATTCTGGAATGATCTGTTTTGCATTATTTTTTAAGATAAATGCAGTGTATTTCAGGTGTGGCATCTTAATGCACTTGTCATATCAGTTATTATACAAATATTATATATGTACAGCATATAACAGGAATTTGGTAAAAAAAAAAACAGCTGTATTTACTTTGATAGCTTTTTTAAGTTGAAGGTATGAAGCATTACTGTAGTTCTCAGTCAAACATATAGATGCATTAATCATAATAATTCAGGGCTGAATAATAGGGCTGCATGATTAATCGACATCAAATTGACATTTTGAGGTTTTCATCAATGCGATCACATAACAGATGAGGCTGTTTCCTTTTCTTTCTACGGGTTCCCCAAAATATGAGTGACAGACATGTTCGCCTGTGCATTACTCTCAGCACCTGAGTGTGTTTATTTTACAGTAAAATTACAGTAACTGAATGGAGTAACTGATTCGCTGAAATATGGCGAGTGGGAAGTGCCGTTAGCCTAAAGCCAACAGCCCCTTCCGCAATTCAAAGCGGTTGCTTAGCAAACAGAAGCTACGGCGAGAGTTTGAAGCTGTTTTAAAGTGCTTCAAACAACAAAGATGTCACGCCTGTAAGTTTATGTTTTGGTTTTGGTCAGGTTATGTTTAGTTTTTTGGACATTTAAGTTCTGTCTTGGTACTTCCTGGTTTGTTTTCGTCTCCATGCCAACTCATTACTTTTCACCTGTCATGTCACGTCCCTGTCCTCAGCCTCACACCTGTTTTCACTAATTATCATAGCTACTTAAGTCACTCTTTTTCTTGTCTTCATTCTGGGATCTTCACACATGCTACCCATGCTGCACCTCCTTCACGCCCTCGTTTATCTGCTTCATGCCTTGCTACGCTGTTCATTTTGTCCAAGTAAGTCTTTGTTTATAGTTCATAGCCAATTGTTTTTGTGCAAAGCCCTTTATTTTATGTCCATCATTTCATGCCATCGAGCAGGTGTTTTTGTTTCACGTTTGTACTGTGTAGCCAAGTTTTGTACCTCCATTGTGAGCGCTTTTCGGTGTTTGTTTGTTTATTAAATAAATGTCATGTACTCACGTCCACGCCTCGCTCGTGCTGATCCTCATCTGCATTGAAGAAACAATCCATGTCCAAGCCAAGTTTTGACAAAAGAATGATGGAAGTTGACAGGCTGAAGCCTCAAGTTGACCTTTGAATGGCCTAAGGTACAAAATTGTTGAAATAAACAAGTTAAAAGTGCCGCAAGTCGCTAAAGAAGCAACTGCCATTAGTGAGCTGATTCAAAAGGCACTGACATCAGCGACCTGCTGCAATGTCAAAATCAGAAAGAAAAACTCCAAAACTTTCAACCTTGGGTGCCACCTGCAAAAAATCATCTTCTGGCTAAAGGACAATGTGAGAAGCAAGAATTGATGTTGGACACAGGACATGATGGGAAGCAAGACTAGATGGTAGAAAAAAAAAATGATGACATAGAAAATGCAGGATTAGATCACAAAGCAGACCTGGGAAAAGTAATAGGAGAACTTAAAGAAGATCTGAGAAAAGCAAGATAAGAATACAAAGGAGATCTGAAAAGATCTGCAGGAAAATTATAGAAAGTCTGCAAACTCAGAATAATAACCTGAAAAGGGATTTTCAGGAAATCCGTCAAGAAATGAAGATTCTCCTTGAGGAAAATATTGCAGTAAAACAAAACATCATCATGCTGAGGAATATCATGGATAAAATGGATCAGGATAAATAAATTAATAATATATTCGTGACAGGGCTCCGAATTAAACCAAGGTCCGGCGCGAAAGCTTTGAATAATGGAGGAGAAGCAGATGAGACTGATGTTGCCTCAGCAGAACAGCAAGTGGTCAACTTTCTGCAATCAAAGGAAAATTAAATTAACATCAAAGCATGCATCCCACTAAATAGGATCAATAAATTATAATGGAATGGCATCAGAGGGTTGGTCTCAAACTGCATAAGAAGCTACTTAAACAACAGGAAGCAATATGTGAAGCTAGGCGAACACACATCTACAACACTAAATATATCCTGTGGCATACCACAGGGATCAATACTAGGACCAAAATTGTTCAATCTTTATGTAAATGAGATTAGTAGAGTTACAAAAGACTTAAAATTAGTATTATTCGCGGACAACACAACTGCTTTTTGTTCAGGAGAAAACACACAGAGGGTAATAGAAATAATAACAGTAGATATTAACACATTTTAGATGGTTTGACAAAAACAGACTACCTTTGAATCTCAGTCAAACTCCAATATAGGTTGATTGGCAGCACTAAATGGTCCCTTGTGTGCAAATGTGAGTGTGAATGTTGTCTGTCTATCTGGGTTGGCCCTGCGATGAGGTCGCGACTTGTCCAGGGTGTACGCCGCCTTCCGCCCGATTGTAGCTGTAATAGGCACCAGCGCCCCCCGCGACCCTAAAGGGAATAAGTGGTAGGAAATGGATGGATGGGTAAGAGTAGAAGGGAAAGTCAAACACAAATACAAATAGGCGTAATAGACATTGAAAGAGTAGATAAATACAATTTCTGGGTGTAATGATTGATAATAAAATTAATTGGAAATCTCGTACAACAAATGTACAACATAAAGTGGCAGGAAATACGTCATTAATGAATAAAACTAAATATGTATTGGACCAAAAATCACTTAATATCCTTTACTGTGAGCTCGTATTACCATATTTGAGTTATTGTGCACCCAGAGGGGAAATTAAAATGTGGCAAAATAACTACAAAAGTACGCTTCGGTCACCAACTATGTTACAAAAAAGATCAGTCAGAATAATACATAATGTTGGATATAGAGAACATACAAACCCTTTATGTATTGAACAGAAAATATTGTAATTCCTCGACATAGTGAATTTGCAAACAGCTAAAATTATGCACAAAGCAATCTATAACCTGCTACCCAAGAATGTACAATAATTATTCTTAACAAAGAAAGAGAAACATTACCTCAGAGAAAAATGGAACTTAATCTTTTGTATGCACGTACAACACCTCAAATCTTTAGCATATCAGTATGTCAAATTAAATTATGGAATGGATTAAACAAATAAATCAAACAATGTGCTAACATGATCCAATTTAAGAAACCGTTCAAAGTACAAAAAAAAGAACCATGATCAACATTCTGAACCTGTTGATAATCTTATTCATCTCATTATATGCAATACAACTTACTTCACTATTTATTTTTGTAAATGTTATTATTCCTGGAGTATATTGTGAATACATTGAGAACAGGAAGTGAACAAAATGTTAGCAATTGCTATGTAATAGAAACGGGGTACGATTAAATAAGCTGTGCTCCTTCTTACGCCTTCTCAAATATGTTAAAAAAAGATACTGGAAATTGTGATGTATTTTTTCAATGATATAATAATTATACAATATAAATTTTCAATTAAAAAAACAATAAACTAACAAGAATGTGCAACACAAGTGTGAATATGCATTGAATACACATACAGTACATTCACATAATCTTGTCGTGCTAAAGGACCTAAAATGATTTGTTACTTAACAACGCCAATCCCTTGTAACTTCTCATTAATGATCATGCTTTTCCAAGCTGGTAATTTGTCTGTTTGCATTGAAACAATTGTTTGCACCCCAATACTTGGAACAATTGAAAGTCTAACAAACTTGGTAAATATACAATGAGCATTGTAGATTTACACTAGCTGGGAAAGTTGTTTGCTGCCGTTATCAATTCAGACAATCATACATACCTTTTTTTGATATGTCAACACTTTTCCAAGCTCTGGAAGAAACAATGATGTTCACTTACAAACCTAGTAACCACTATGTCTAAAGCCTGCCATGGGCTTGAAACTGATGGAACACATACAGTATTTACCAAAGATTTAAGAGGGTGCCTCTCCAAGAAAGAACATCCTGGTGCAAAATCAACACTTTTAGGTAGGACACATGGACCAGCCGTTGGAATTCCTCTGGACAAATGTTGTATGGTCAGACAAGACAGAGATTTGGCCACAATTAGAGCTGCACAATTAATCAATTTTATATTGCAATCCGAGTAATTATGACAATGTTACAAAAAGAAAATCGTTAAATTGATGTTCTTCTTTATTGTGTCTTGCACATCCAAACTAGGCTCCTTGTTCCTGCGAAAGCACTCTCTACTAGGCTGACCATACGTCCTCTTTTCCCCGGACATGTCCTCTTTTGCGGCGGTGTCCGGGGTGTCTGGGCGATTTTTTTTTAAATGCGTCAAATGTCTGGCATTTTGAATCAGGGTTGCGTTTATTTTCAATGTAGGTCCAGGGTTAAGTTACCATATACATATATGTATATGTATATATATATATATATATATATATATATATATATATATATATATATATATATATATATATATATTATGAAATACTTGAGTTGGTGAATTCTAGCTGTAAATATCGTAGCGGCTGGCTACGGGGTGTTAGCCAATGGCTTTGGCTGGGGGGCGGGACTTCCGGGGAAGTTAGGGAAGTGACGCTATTGACAGGAAGTGTTGGTTTGAGTTTTGCCGGGAAAAGGAACTTATTAAATAAAAACGTAGAAAAAACTACCAGCAGTGGTAAAGTTTAGATCCATGAAGGAAAGAAGAAAGTGAATGAATGTTTATAACTGAATACATTTACAGATGTATACACATTTGTTTTCTTTTTTTATTATTTGTTTTTATGAATTAAGTAATGTTTATGACAACCTTTTTCCAAAACACGATATAGAATGTAAAATACAACAGGATAATGAATACGTTTATCATTTGTTTTCAAAACGCTTACAAAAAAGTGGGACCCCAAAAATTTACTGTGGGACCCCATTTTTATGACTTGATGGGGTCCCTGGGATCCCATTTTAAAAATCCCTAGCGCCAACGTAGCCGTCAACAGAGGAGAAAAAATGCTTTGTTTAAATAAATATATTATTTATAAAGCAAGTTCGAGTATCATTGGCAAATTTTCGCCTACTGTCGCCTTGGCGTGCTGCCCGCCTTGGCACACATATATGTGTCCTCTTTTTGGGATTTCAGAATATGGTCAGCCTAATCTGTACTCGAGTCTGCTTGGAAACATGGCGCTCCACACACACGTCAGTGTTTTGCCATTTATTCATTTATTTGTGGACGCACAAATAAACTCCCAAATGCAAATTTGGCGCTTGTTTATAAACAAATTATATAATGGAAATGTGGGTATCATCACAGATGTAGCAGAAGAGTTCTGTTGATCCAATTTTGCGTCATTAATGCTGTATTTAGTGAGGAGAGGTATGCATTAAAATTGAGAGAGGATAGTGTTTCTTTGCGTCGTGCATTTATTTGGTCATCAAGTACAAGCGGTCACAAAAGGTAATGTATTTGCCACGCGAGTGGATTTCCTCCTCCACAGCAACCATACAACCGCGTGCAAAACATGCAGAATGTTTTGTTTGTGTCAATAACGTAGGAACAACAGCTTTCAGTAACACAAAAACATATTTACAACTCTGCAGAATACTCATACTCGCTCCTGTCTCCTTTAATATTTTTGTCTATAGAGGCCTTTAGGCTTTTTTCTAAAGTATCCCACAATGCATCGCTGGCAGCTACATGTATAATGGAAGGCATTGTTTACCGAGAATCATTGTTCACATTAGCGCTATCCAATGCACATATGATATTTCCGAACTACTCAGTGGAAAAAAACATTGCACCGGCTTTGATATGATGAAGAAATAGTCTGAGTCACTAGATAATAAGTCCCTTTGTTGTTATAAAGACAAAAGAGTCATAATTGAATGTAAGGATCCTTACCAGATCGACAAGTCTGAGTGAAGTCGGGATCATAACATTTTTTTTTTAAAGTTATAGGAGTCCAGAAAGTTATGACTGGTTTGTTTGTAGATTGGTTCGTGACGTTTGTGTTTATCTTTCTAAACCCAGTGGGCATTGTTTCGTCAAGGTTAGAGTCATGGACTTTCAGAGGTGATATGACCCAAGTTTGACACCCTGGATCAGTGGTTCTCAAATGGGGGTACGCGTACCCCTTGGGGTACTTGAAGGTATGCCAAGGGATACGTGAGATTTTTTTTTTAATATTCTTAAAAATACCAATAATTCAAAAATCTTTTATAAATAAATGTATTGAATAATAGTTCAACAAAATATGAATGTAAGTTCATAAACTGTGAAAAGAAATACAACAACAATTCAATATTCAGTGTTGTTAGCTAGATTTTTTTGTGGACATGTTCCAGAAATATTGATGTTAAAGATTAATTTTTTTGTGAAGAAATGTTTAGAATTAAGTTCATGAATCCAGATGGATCTCCATTACAATCCCCAAAGAGGGCACTTTAAGTTGATGATTACTTCTATGTGTAGAAATCTTTATTGATAACTGAATCACTTGTTTATTTTTCAACACGTTTTTAGTTTGTCTTATATCTTTTTTTCCGAATATTTCAAGAAAGAACACTACAAATGAGCAATATTTTGCACTGTTATACAATTTAATAAATCAGAAACTGATGAAATAGTGCTGTATTTTACTTCTTTATCTTTTTTTTTCAACCAAAAAGGTTTTGCTCTGATTAGGGGGTACTTCAATTAACAAAATGTTCACAGGGGGTACATCACTGAGAAAAGGTTGAGAACCACTGTCCTGGATAATCATGGATAACCAATCCAAGGTCATCTCAGCACACTGTGTCTGAAAGGCAGGATCAGGAGATGATGTTCTCATGTCATTTCACTTTTGTTTTATGTGGAGGCTACAATCCGAATGAAAGAAGTGAGCACAGTACAATCATTTTTTTAATCAATACGATTATGAACGTTCTTTGACAAAGCAGATCAAGTTATTGGAAAGTGGGGCTGTCATTTATTTTAGATACATTTCTACTTAAAAAATGTTCTTAATTTAAAGCATACCTAAAACAAGCAGTAGAAAATGGATGGATGGATGAAATAAAAAGATCCAAACAAACATGAAGTTGTTCATAGCATGTCACAAAATTGAAGTATTTGAAGTTATGTGTTGTTAAGTCTGTTATAGCTTACATTAATTATTGTAAACTGATGTGTTGTTTTGGTTCAAAAGCTTATTGTTACCTCACATTTATTGCTCTGTTCTGTGGCAAAAAAAGCATTGTAAAGTGTGTATTTATGTACGTGTGTGTTTATTACGGATTATTTGCGTTTACCCTAAAAAACATGGCTTTATTGCAGTTTGTACTGTATTCTTACATGTTTGGCAGACATCCCTCTTCAATTTGGTATTGAAGTTATATGCAAACTTAAAGCCTTGTGGTTGCCAATTATATGTAAAAACAGCTGTGTAAATGTGATCACAGATTACTCTGAGACAGCACACTGTTGTAATAAATAATAAAAAAAAAAAACCTGAAGTTAGTGTGATGATTTTGAAAGGAATTTATTTAGATTCGTATTTAATCACAGTAAACATATATTTAATATCTGTATAAGTAAACATACATTAGGACTGTATAAATATGTATGTTGTACAAACCCCGTTTCCAAATGAGTTGGGAAATTGTGTTAGATGTAAATATAAACGGAATACAATGATTTGCAAATCATTTTCAACCCATATTCAGTTGAATATGCTACAAAGACAACATATATTGATGTTCGAACTGATAAACATTTTTTTTTTTTGCAAATAATCATGAACTTTAGAATTTGCTGCCAGCAACACGTGACAAAGAAGTTGGGAAAGGTGGCAATAAATACTGATAAAGTTGAGGAATGCTCATCAAACACTTATTTGGAACATCCCACAGGTGTGCAGGCTAATTGGGAACAGGTGGGTGCCATGATTGGGTATAAAAACAGCTTCCCAAAAAATGCTCAGTCTTTCACAAGAAAGGATGGGGCGAGGTACACCCCTTTGTCCACAACTGCGTGAGCAAATAGTCAAACAGTTTAAAAACGACGTTTCTCAAAGTACAATTGCAAGAAATTTAGGGATTTCAACATCTACGGTCCATAATATCATCAAAATGTTCAGAAAATCTGGAGAAATCACTCCACGTAAGCGGCATGGCAGGAAACTAACATTGAATGACCGTGACCCTCGATCCCTCAGACGGCGCTGTATTAAAAACCGACATAAATCTCTAAAGGATATCACCACATGGGCTTAGGAACACTTCAGAAAACCACTGTCTCTAAATACAGTTTGTCGCTACATCTGTAAGTGCAAGATAAAGCTGTACTCTGAAAAGCAAAAGCCATTTATCAACAACATCCAGAAACGCCGCCGGCTTCTCTGGGCCCAAGATCATCTAAGATGGACTGATGCAAAGTGGAAAAGTGTTCTCTGGTCTGAAAAGTCCACATTTCAAATTGTTTTTGGAAATGTTCGACATCGTGTCATCCGGACCAAAGGGGAAGCGAACCATCCAGACTGTTATAGACACAAAGTTCAAAAGCCAGCATCTGTGATGGTGTGGGGGTGCATTAATGCCCAAGGCATGGGTAACTTACACATCTGTGAAGGCACCATTAATGCTGAAAGGTACATACAGGTTTTCGAATGACATATGCTGCCATCTAAGCGCTGTCTTTTTCATGGACGCCCCTGCTTATTTCAGCAAGACAATGCCAAGCCACATTAAGCACGTGTGACAACAGCGTGGCTTCGTAAAAAAAAGAGTGCGGGTACTTTCTTGGCCCGCCTTTAGTCCAGACTTGTCTCCCATCGAAAATGTGTGGCACATCATCAAGCGTAAATTACGACAGCGGAGACCCCGGACTGAAGAACGACTGAAGCTCTACATAAAACAAGAAAGAGAAAGAATTCCACTTTCAAAGCTTCAACAATTAGTTTCCTCAGTTTCTAAACGCTTATTGAGTGTTGTTAAAAGAAAAGGTGATGTAACACAGTGGTGAACATGCCCTTTCCCAACTACTTTGGCACATGTTGCAGCCATGAAATTCTAAGTTAATTATTATTTGCAAAAAAAAAAATAATGTTATGAGTTTGAACATCAAATATCTTGTCTTTGTAGTGCATTCAATTGAATATGGGTTGAAAATGATTTGCAAATCATTGTATTCCGTTTATATTTACATCTAACACAATTTACCAACTCATATGGAAACAGGGTTTGTATGTACATTGTGTGTAAGTGTGTGTGTATATATATATATATATATATATATATATATATATATACATATATACATTTATAAAAATAAATAAATGTATCATATATATATTAAATTTATTTATACATGTGTGTGAATAGTCTATATGTTTGTGTGTATATCCAGGTATATTGTTACTTTGCATGCATTTGGCTTTCAAAATCTTTTAGCCCAATGCGGCCCCTGAGTCAAAAAGTTTGGACATCCCTTATTTTGACGCTTATGATTTAAGATCAAATCAATTTTGGAAATAGGCCTGGATGACACGACAACTTTCCCAAAAACACACATCGAAAGTTGTTTTGAAATGGATAAAGCAGGCAAAATGAAGCAACTGTAATGGTCTCTCCAAACTAATAGACTAATTTAAACTAATTTACTTTATTTTCCAGACTGCAGACCGCACTGGTATATAAGCCACACCCACTCAATTTTAAACAGAAATATTCTGTAAATGTTTATTCACACAACCTTAATTTTTTCCAAATGGTGTCTGTAACACGGCAGTAAAATAGCTGATCAAACAAAACAGAAGTCATCGTCATGGACCCACTTGCTGTGGAAGCTTACTCTCCAATCAGCTAATCAGACTCACTTAGTCCACAGTAACGTCTTGGTGAAAATACAAAATAATTTGTGAAACTCAAACAATAGAAAAATAATGTAATTATAAGATAATAATACTTACACAGACACTCGTAAACATGTTAGCATATTAGTTAATGCTAATGCAAACAACGCTTGCTTGTTTACATTTTAATGGCACATACAAATATGCATGACAACACTCCTACAGACAAGGGCATAGGAATAGGAACTAAAATTGGAGAAATACGCACACTTTTATTTTGAAAGCTCCACACAGTGTCATGTGACTTTCTTTACCAGCTCTGACTGTGGGGTTGAAGAGAGTGAGAGATATCTGAGTGCACTTAGTGCAGGCTGACAGGACAACACTAACAAGCAGACGGCCGTGAATATTGCTTGTTTATAACATCTTGTCGTTTGTTCAAATTCATATTTAGAAACAATGTATTTTTAGTTAGATCTTCTTATTTCTGGCGTGGTCACTTGTCCATTTTTTTAATTGCTGACAATGTCAGTGTTCCCAAGTAACGTAAATACTTGTTAAATGTTTTGTTATCCTCTTCCAGGTAGCAAAATACCACCACTAAAAAAAAGAATGAGACACCAGCAGGACTTACTTTATTTTAATAAGAGTAATGTTAGTGTGAGTATTAGTTAGACTACAACACAAAGACCCCTAATTATACTCGACTATCAACATGTATAAAATTATATTAGATATGAAGTGTAATTATGTCTTAACAGTAGAATGATATACAGAGAATAGTGAAGAAGTAATGACAGGTGGAGAGACTGAGGAAGGTCAGCCTATTATTACTTTTTAAACAATTCTATTTTAACATGAGAATAACTAATCAAATCAGGGCAGAGAAGGGAGTGTCTGATGGAAATTTAAACATGATATTATGGATTATAATAAGAAAGAAGAACAGCTGATCTCACATAGATTTTTTAAGATACATTTTAATTTTATATGATAAATATTTAATCATTTCTACAGCGCTAGAGGGTTTGAGTTATATTTATAAGTTAAATGCTGGTACAGTACATTACAACATGTAATGTTGTCGCAAATATGTTATTGCCATACAGGAACATCACAGGTTTGAGGCAGGTAAGTCAAAGTCATGTAGAGACAGGAGCAAACCGACAGGTAAAAAAAAGAGTAACATATAACAGTGGATATTTTGCAAGAGTTTACAAACAGGTGGGAAATGGTGTTGCTTGCTTTCAATAAGTGCAGTTCACTGACATTGTGTGACATGTTGCCACACCCAAAAATCAATGGACATTCAAGTCCTGTCAAACAAAAAAGAAAAGTGGTTCAATGACTTTCCTTGGCTTCATTGTGATGCAGTACAGAAGGGAGATTTGTGTTTTTATTGCAAGGCCTTTACTAGGACAAACTTCCACTATTTTATTTTAAATCAGAGCCCACAATTATCACTCTGACTTTAATAAATTGTAAACAAGCTATTAAAAAAATTAAACCACAGAAAAAATGCCATGCTGTCAATGACTGCACAAGAAAGTCACTCTATAAATTCACACTTGTCCAGTGCTTTGACAAATTAACAAGCAGACAAGAGGCAGTAGCTTCACGGTAGCAGAGGGGTTAGTGCGTCTGCCTCACAATGCGAAGGTCCTGCAGTCCTGGGTTCAAATCCAGGCTCGGGATCTTTCTCTGTGGAGTTTGTATGTTCTCCCCGTGAATGCGTGGGTTCCCTCCGGGTACTCCGGCTTCCTCCCACTTCCAAAGACATGCACCTGGGGATAGGTTGATTGGCAACACTAAATTGGCCCTAGTGTGTGAATGTGAGTGTGAATGTTGTCTGTCTATCTGTGTTGGCCCTGCGATGAGGTGGCGACTTGTCCAGGGTGTACCCCGCCTTCCGCCCGATTGTAGCTGAGATAGGCGCCAGCGTCCCCCGCGACCCCAAAAGGGAATAAGCGGTAGAAAATGGATGGATGGACAAGAGGCAGTATCTGGGGAAAATTGTGTGTGTGTGTGTGTTTGCGTGCGTGCGTGTGTGTGAGCCCCTCAATGTTAAACCTTTTCCTATGCCCCTGCCTACACATTGGATGGTTTCGTAAGTCTACTTCTGTTGAAAGCACTAAATGGAAGGATACTGCAGCAATTGCAGTGAGCGAACTTGTCCAGGGTGTACCCCGCCTACCGCCAGAATGCAGCTGAGATAGGCTCCAACAACCCCCCGCGACCCAAAAAGCGACAAGCGTTAGAAAATGGATAGATAGATGGAACTTGTCCAAAAGATGACGCCATAGCATAAACTTTAACACACCTTTTCAGTGAGTTCTCTTGTTTTTGAAAAAAAACAAAAAAAACAATTTGCCTTATGGCCGTAAGCGAAGAAGAATCCAGACATTAGCCGTACCGTTTCATAAGCCACAGGGTTTAAAGTGTAGGAAAAAAATTGCGGTTTATAGTCCAGAATTTGTGGTGATTTGAATGAACTTTAGCAATCCGGCTAAGACGATTGGTGCAGTGCTTTGCTTAGTGTGCAAGAAAAGGAGGACACCATCAGTCAACTTGTCACTCATAAAGGCCTCCAACAATTTGTGCAGCACTGGAGCGTAGTAATTAGTCGTACCATTTGCCAGGAAGCCCATTGTCAATAGCGCACTCTGGTTCCAAAAGACTGTGGGACTGACCTTGCCTACCTACAATTAGACATGGGCTCTCATTTTCTGCGCAAGGTGACAATGCTTCCATTATTTTGACTGAATATTAGTATCATAAGGATTGGCCCACGTTTTGTGCTTAATTAGTGTGTTGAAAACGTGTGTGAGTCTTGACTTGTTTCGCCTTCTGGAAATGTGTTAACATGCTGACAATTACTGTCTTTACACCATTTTTATTCATCTGTTTAAAATAATCTTTTTAGTTGTTTAAATGCCTACTGAAACCCACTACTACCGACAGTCTGATAGTTTATATATCAATGATGAAATATTAACATTGCAACACATGCCAATACGGCCTTTTTAGTTGACTAAATTGCAATTTTAAATTTCCCGCGAAGTGTCCTGTTGAAAACGTCGCGGAATGCTGACGTGTACGCGTGACGTCACGGACTGTTAGGAAATATGAGCGCTGTGCACACACACAGCTAAAAGTCGTCTGCTTTAACCGCATAATTACACAGTATTTTGGACATCTGTGTTGCTGAATCTTTTGCAATTTGTTCAATTAATAATGGAGAAGTCAAAGTAGAAAGATGGAGGTGGGAAGCGTTATCCTTTAGCCACACAAAAAGACAGTGATTCCTTGTTTAAAATTCCCAGAGGTAAAACTTTACTCTGGATCAGAGCGGTCAAGCGAACATGGATCCCGACCACTTGTCAACCAGCAGTTTTCGGTGAGAAAATTCTAGTAAAAAGTCGCCACTTACTGGAGATCAGCTGAGCTTGTGCCGTCTGTACAGCTGCCGTCGACTTCCATCAGACACTGGCCTCAAGACACCCTTCCGACTATCAGGTACTATTAAACTCACTAAAACACTAGCAACACAATAGAAAGATAAGGGATTTCCCAGAATTATCCTAGTAAATGTGTCTAAAAACATCTGAAATCGTCCCAACGCAATCGCGTTTTTTTTTTAAACGTATTTATTTATTTTTATTTTTTTTCTAGTCCGTCGCTATCAATATCCTCAAACACAAATCTTTCATCCTCGCTCAAATTAATGGGGAAATTGTCGTTTTCTCGGTCCGAATCACTCTTTTTGGTCGAGGCTCCCAATAAAAACAATGTGAGGATGTGAGGAGCCATCAACGGGTGACTTCATCGTCTGCTACTTCCGGTAAAGGCAGGACTTTTCTGTTATCGACCAAAAGTTGCGAAATTTATCGTCGATGTTATCTACTAAATCCTTTCAGCAAAAATATGGCAATATCGCGAAATGATCAAGTATGACACATAGAATGGACCATCTATCCCCGTTTAAATAAGAAAATCTCATTTCAGTGGGCCTTTAATAGTCTGAGTTATGTAGTCTTGGGCTGGACTTGAGAAAGAAATATTGAAAATGTTGTTGGAGCAACTGTGTTGAGTGTGATTATTAATAACTCTTAAAATTGTATGCGATAAAATCACCTGATAAACGTGAAAAATCTGCTGGATTTTTAGCAATTAGATGGTGTCTCCTCCCCTGTGCTTATTGCGATATCATCCTGTCTAAAACAATTATTAATAGAAGTGTGGCGATACAGTCATCTCACAAGATGTTACAAAATATTGGGTTTGACATTCATTTTAAGAAGGGGTGTTGTGTCAGGTGGTAGAGTTGGGACAATTAAATGGGTTATACTTGTACAGCGCTTTTCCACCTTCAAGGTACTCAAAGCGCTTTGACACTATTTCAACATTCACCCGTTCACACACACATTCACACACTGATGGCGGGAGCTGCCATGCAAGGCCCTAACCACGACCCATCAGGAGCAAGGGTGAAGTCTCTTGCTCAAGGACACAACGTGACATGACGAGGTTGGTAGTAGATGGGGATTGAACCAGGAACCTTTCGGTTGCTGGCACGGCCACGCTCCCAACCGTGCCACGTCGTCCCCTTCCAATATTCCAATGTTCAGTGGAAGGGAGTTCCTGGGGCCCAGAATTTCTGACAGCGCCCCTGTTTTTAAGAAAACTACAATGACAAGGTAAATGTGATTGGAGAAGGAAAATATTTTAAAAAAACCCATAATATTTCAAAGTGTTTTATAACTTTGGTTTCATGACCTACGAATGAACTTTTGTTTACACAAACACCCTAAAATGAAAAAGTAAAGTAAATTTGACTAAATATAACTTTTGAGGAGCTTTGCGGGACTTCTGCATTAGCTGTCAAGTGTATCAATAGTTGGGCTGTATTGTCTGTATGGGTGCTGCAGTGGCGTCTTGCTGCTGGGGGAAGTAATCCAGTGTCCGGCATCTTAGTAGGATTGACCGTTCAGTCTGCTTCTGCTTTGACACGCACAAGCACGTCGGCTGTGAAACTCAAATGAAGAAGAGCGGCTGCGCGTCTCCTTGCGCTGCTGACCAGAGGAGCTTGCTCGATTTTCTAGCTCTCTGCTACTTTTGTATTATGCGCAACGTACCTTATGTGTGCAAGTTTCTGTCCCTCGCTAATGGCCACACAGAAATGCTTCTGACCATTCATAAAATAAAAATACAAATTTCAACATCTCAGTTTTTGGATTATATCTGAACAATCTAAGTCTATGAGCATGAAGCCCGCTCAGATAAGAGGCTAAATGTCTTCTAAAGGCTCAAACATAGTACTTGGGCAGAATGTACGCGGAACAGAATCCGCAGAGGTCCACAGGCCTGTGCGCGCGAAGCAAACATTTAATTACTGCAAGGACTCTGCTTCGCACACTTGTGTCACTCAAAACACTGCACGGCGTGTATTTTCCACATCAATCCGCTTTACACGTGACATCACGCAAAAAGAAACAAAAAATATAATCATGCAAATGGATGAATAAAATATTTTCCACAGCTCACCTTTGAGACAATTTTTAACACAGTTGATGTGCCAAGTCAAACTGGCTGTAACACTTTTCTCCGAGCAACTTTTAATGAGTACTACTCGCCAATAATACTACCCTTCCCTTTCTCTTGTGGCATTTAATGTTATTATACAAATATTATCTATGTACATAGAAAGTCACACACACACACTCGGTGTGGTGAAATGACCCTCTGCATTTTACCGATCCCCTTGTTTCACCGCCTGGGAGGTGAGGGGAGCAGTGAACGGCAGCGGTGGCTGCGCTCGGGAATCATTTTGGTGATTTAACCCCCAATTCCTTTATGACTCGGCCGGGGTTGGAACTCACGACCTACCGATCTCAAGGCGGACATTCTAACCACAAGGCCACTGAGCAGGTCATTCATTCGATGTCTGTACATACCATTGCCGTCTCTTTACTTCATTGCTTTGCAAAACGAGCAGGAGGAACAGCTCCACTTCCCCTTTGTCAGTGTAGGGCGCCATGACTGAAAAGTGTAAATTATCCGCAAGGAGTGTGGGAAACTAAAATGCAGCAATGCGCGGAACTATGGAAGCTCTGTTGACTGTGTCCGCTCCACTCACAGTATGACAGTGGGTGAGCAACTTAAGACAAATTGAACAGTCCAGGCATTTTTATTCATAGAACACAATTCGTACACAAGACAATACGAACAAATAATACAATTAAAAGGAAAAATTAAAAATGAGATAATCATGAAAATAATCATTAATCAAAATCATCAAATAGTGTAGATAAAACATTTTCAGTTGTTCTATGCACAAATAATTGTTTTCAGGCCTGATTTAAACATTTCCAACATTGAGGCCCGTCTCACATCCTCAGGAAGAGTAGTCCAGATTTCAAGAGCAGAAAAATGAAACCCACACTCACCATGTTTCGTCCTGATTCTGGGGACCAGCAGGAGACCACTCCCTGAGGTCCTCAGAGCTCGAGATGGTTCTCATGGCTCGAACATGTCGGAAATGTACTTTGGCACAAGACCATGAAAAGTCTTGTAACAAGGAGAGCTGTTTTAAAGTCTATTCTCTGGGCAACAGGAAGCCAGTGCAAAGACCTGAGCCCTGGACTAATATGGTCATATTTTCTGGTTCTAGTCAGGACTTGAGCAGCAGCATATGGAGAATATTCTGAGAATGCAATGACCTGGATGAACGCATACATCTATAGACATTGTTGTGTCTGACCAGTCTTCCTCTCAGGGAATAAAAGTCACTGATCAATCCCAAATTCTTTCAGGTGACATATATCTGGTAAGAAGGACCATCAAGACAGAATAGGAATATTATCAAGTTTCACTAAAGCTTTAGGAGACCACCCTTAAAATGTGGTAATACCAGCATCTAGAAGCGGTCTGAAAACCCAACAGGAAGAGACAACTTGTTGAATACAAAAACAGCCCCTACCCTGCCCAGAAACTAATTGTTTTAATACTGATAAGGTAAAAAGTGAGTATATCATACTCCCACATTCCAACACCTTCAAGTAAGGCACAGGGTTTACATAAGACACAAGCATGAAGAGTACACATGGGAAAATATTAGCTACTTTAAAGGGGAACATTATCACATTTTCAAAAGGGTTAAAAACAATAAATATCAGTTCCCAGTGGCTTGTTGTATTTTTTGAAGTTTTTTTCAAAATTTTACGGGTCTCGGAATATCCCTAAAAAAAGCTTTAAAGTGCTTGATTTTCACTAATTGCGATGCGACTATCCATTTCCCTGTGACGTCATGCAGTGCTGCCAATGTAAACAAACAATGGCGAATACCACAGCAAGATATAGCGACATTAGCTCGGATTCGGACTCGGATTTCAGCGGCTTAAGCGATTCAACAGATTACGCATGTATTGAAACGGATGGTTGGAGTATGAAAGTATTGAAGAAGAAACTGAAGCTATTGAGCGAATAGCTATTGACGCTATTCATAGCCATAGCATGGCCAAATAGCTGCGTTAGCATCGCCGGTAAAGTGTGCGGACCAAACGATCAGGACTTTCGCATCTTGTGACACTGGAGCAACTTAAATCCGTCGATTGGTAAGTGTTTTATTCGCGTTGAATGTGGGTGGAAGGAAACGTTATATGGTTGCAAATGCATCTGCAGGTTATCCATACATCTCTGTGCCATGTCTGATTTAGCACCGCCGGTAAATAGCATGTTAGCGTCGATTAGCGTAGCATGTTAGCATCGATTAGCTGGCAGTCACGCCACAACCAAATATGTCTGATTAGCACATAAGTCAACATCAACAAAACTCACCTTTGTGATTTCGTTGACTTTATCGTTGCAAATGCATCTGCAGGTTATCCATACATCTCTGTGCCATGTCTGTCATCGCCGGTAAAATGTGGAGACACTCCCGCACATTCAAAGGGGGTCTGGCGGCAGACACTTTCGATTCTTCGGGCCAGTGGTGCAACTTGAATCCCTATCTGTTAGTGTTGTTACACCCTCCGACAACACACCGACATGGCATGATGTCTCCAAGGTTCCAAAAAATAGTCGAAAAAACGGAAAATAACAGAGCTGAGACCCGGTGTTTGTAATGTGTTGAAAATGAAAATGGCGGCCGTATTACCTCGGAGATGTCACGTTCTGACGTCATCGCCTCCAGAGCGATAAACAGAAAGGTGTTAATTCGCCAAAATTCACCCATTTAGTTCGGAAATCGGTTAAAAAAACATATGGTCTTTTTTCTGCAACATCAAGGTATATATTAACGCTTACATAGGTCTGGTGATAATGTTCCCCTTTAAACATGACTATGAATAAACAATAAACTCTTAAAAATATATGCATTATCCACAACATCTTCACACTTAATGGTTTGGTAACCATTTACCTGTTGAAATTAGAATGTTCAATTACATGTGCCCTTTACAATAAAGCAGCAAATGTGAACTTAGCAATCATCGATAATATAATTGTCAACATATCTGTGCATTCTAGGTTTGATTTCCTGCTCTTTCTGTTGAAGGATTTGCCTCGATAGGGCTCAAAAAATCTGTCTTCAGACTTTGAGAGACATTGAGTTTTCCTGCCCTAGTAAGGGGCTTTGAGGGAAAAACCTCTTATAATTAGTTATCTGGGGTGACAATGAGTGATGAAGCCGGGAGGAAGTCAGCGACAGACTGCAAGAGGCTGTCAGGGTCAGTTCTGTTGGAAATGGTAAAAGAGGAATTGGGAGGGAGTCGAAAAAAATCGATGGCGCTTCCCTTGAACATGTGAATAGAGTCACAGTTAATGGGGAGGTGCGTGTCGACGTCAACTTGAAAGAGCAAAGCAGTTCCTGAGATAACTGCTGTCACATCAGATCCTTGTCACACATACACCAAACACACACAAACACACACAAACACACATCTGCCGCACTTAACTTCTGGGTGGACTGTTTTACCTGATGTAAATGACAGGAGCTTTAACAGTTTTCACACTGGTTTGTGAATTCTGTATAATGTATCAGCGCATTAGTGTATATCTAATCTATAATACATAATGCATTATTTGAAGCCAGCATGGAACTATCCAGAGAAAGACTGGAATAATTAGCATAGAGACGCAACCTTCCAGAATTGGCAATATTGCCTATAAATATTCATAAGGCACATGAAAGTGGACCTAAAATCCCCTGGGTGCCTGTGGCATCCCAATTCCATCAAAGCATAAGATGATGCTTTCATAACAAGGGGCCCTAAAAGAATGCAGACCTTCGCCAAAGGCTGAAACTTTTGTGAATGCAAAGAGTGAACAGATGTAATTTAGGAATTGAACATTTAAAAAAAAATTAATTCAGATCACTAATGTAAACAATATTTGATACGCATCTACTGCATATAAACACTGCATATTAACAACTGAAACAATCCAATCTGATGAAATCGCACGTTTATGTAATGTCCATCTATTTTCTATACGGCGTGTCCTCATTAGGGTTTCGGGTGAGCTGGAGTCTATCCCAGCGAGAGATAAGTACCTTTTTACATGTGATTTGTTATGATACCAATTCTCTGAAATTTTGTGTGTGTTCAAATGTCTTAATAATTGTTAACATAAGAATATTTTTTGATTTTTTGTTTTGTTTTACTTTTCAAAATCAGAATCAGATTTATTGGACATGTATGCACAAGGAATTTGACTTGTTAGATTGTGCTCTATTTGTTCAATGCAAAAAACAAAGAAAAACCCACCAACTGATTATTGTCATCTTGTTTTTTTTTTACACTTCCATCCATCCATTTTCTACCACTTGTCCTTTTTTGGGGGGCTGCGGGGGGTGCTGGAGCCTATCTCAGCTGAATTCGGGCGGAAGTCGGGGTACACCCTGGACAAGTCACCACTTCATCACATGGCCAACACAGCTAGACAGACAACATTACACTTCAAGTACAAGTACTGTACTGCACAATATTATTTAGAGCATGCAGTTGCAATTCCAAGACATTAGATGGCAATGGTGTGTGTTGCCTTAGCCAGGAAGTAGTCTTTGCCATTAAGTTATAACTGTGCCCGTTAAAGGGACATTTTTTGGGGCTACCATTTTGACCCCTAACCGTCAAAATCACTTATACAGTCAACACTCCTTCACGTTCACAGACGGAAAGCCATTTTGGAGAGCAAGACAGTGTAGATGTTTGACAGAAAATAACATGAAAGCCAGATTTTAAACTTTGTTTTAAGCTTTTGATCAGCTGCTGAACAGCTTGTTTGAGTCTTTTCACATGCAGAGGACAGCAGGGCAGTCAAAGGAAAACAGATGTGTGAGCATCCACTCCATAACATTTGACATTTGCTGCTCTCTGACAGCCATTTCAGCTGCCAATACAAAGAAGGTGGATGTCACGGCAGCGTCATTAAAATGCAAAGTAGCAAATTAGTTTGTCATTATTATGAAAATTAAAGAGCAATTAAAAAACAAACGTTGCTCTTCACCTCCTTTATGTTCTTCCATTTATTTCAACTCCCATGACTACAAATTAGAGTGCAGGAATTTTATGAAAATACAGTTCTGTAATAATAAGGTTTGCACAACTCATGTTATGTAAGACAGCTAAATGGATCAATCAATCAATCAATGTTTACTTATATAGCCCTAAATCACTAGTGTCTCAAAGGGCTGCACAAACCACCACGACATCCTCGGTAGGCCCACGCAAGGAAAACTCACACCCAGTGGGACATCGGTGACAATAATGACCCAGTGGGACGTCGGTGACAATGATGACTATGAGAACCTTGGAGAGGAGGAAAGCAATGGATGTCGAGCAGGTCTAACATGATACTGTGAAAGTTCAATCCACAATGGATCCAACACAGTCGCGAGAGTCCAGTCCAAAGCGGATCCAACACAGCAGCGAGAGTCCCGTTCACAGCGGAGCCAGCAGGAAACCATCCCAAGCGGAGGTGGATCAGCATCGCAGAGATGTCCCCAGCCGATACACAGGCAAGCAGTACATGGCCACCGGATCGGACCAGAACCCCTCCACAAGGGAGAGTGGGACATAGAAGAAAAAGGAAAGAAACGGCAGATCAACTGGTCTAAAAAGGGAGTCTATTTAAAGGCTAAAGTATACAAATGAGTTTTAAGGTGAGTCTTAAATGCTTCTACTGAGGTGGCATCTCGAACTGTTACCGGGAGGGCATTCCAGAGTACTGGAGCCCGAACGGAAAACGCTCTATAGCCCGCAGACTTTTTTTGGGCTTTGGGAATCACTAACAAGCCGGAGTCCTTTGAACGCAGATTTCTTGCCGGGACATATGGTGCAATATAATCGGCAAGATAGGATGGAGCTAGACCGTGTAGTACTTTATACGTAAGTAGTAAAACCTTAAAGTCACATCTTAAGTGCACAGGAAGCCAGTGCAGGTGAGCCAGTACAGGCGTAATGTGATCAAACTTTCTTGTTCTTGTCAAAAGTCTAGCAGCCGCATTTTGTACCAACTGTAATCTTTTAATGCTAGACATGGGGAGACCCGAAAATAATACGTTACAGTAGTCGAGGCGAGACGTAACAAACGCATGGATAATGATCTCAGCGTCTTTAGTGGACAGAATGGAGCGAATTTTAGCGATATTACGGAGATGAAAGATGGCCGTTTTAGTAACGCTTTTAATGTGTGCCTCAAAGGAGAGAGTTGGGTCGAAGATAATACCCAGATTCTTTACCGTGTCGCCTTGTTTAATTGTTTGGTTGTCAAATGTTAGAGTTGTATTATTAAATAGAGTTCGGTGTCTAGCAGGACCGATAATCAGCATTTCTGTTTTTTTGGCGTTGAGTTGCAAAAAGTTAGCGGACATCCATTGTTTAATTTCATTAAGACACGCCTCCAGCTGACTACAATCCGACGTGTTGGTCAGCTTTAGGGGCATGTAGAGTTGGGTGTCATCAGCATAACAGGGAAAGCTAATACCGTATTTGCGTATGATGTCACCTAGCGGCAGCATGTAGATGCTGAAGAGTGCAGGGCCAAGGACCGAACCCTGGGGAACTCCACACGTTACCTTAACGTAGTCCGAGGTCACATTGTTATGGGAGACACACTGCATCCTATCAGTAAGATAAGAGTTAAACCAAGACAGGGCTAAGTCTGACATACCAATTCGTGTTTTGATACGTTCTAATAAAATATGATCGACGGTATCGAAAGCAGCGCAAAGATCGAGGAGCAGCAACATAGATGACGCATCAGAATCCATCGTTAGCAATAGATCATTAGTCATTTTTGCGAGGGCTGTCTCCGTGGATGTATTAAAAGCATATGGGATTATAGATAGATAGATAGATAGATAGATAGATAGTACTTTATTGATTCCTTCAGGTGAGTTCATATGGTGTTTTCAAAATACTTTTGTTATTATAATTTTTTATTTTTTCCCCTCCCTCAGGGGGGTGATTTGACAGGGCGGTTACTGGTTGTTCCATCTCCATCGTTGGGGTCCCTGCGGGTGGGTTGGGTTGTTCCCGGTTCTGCGGCGCCGACTTGGGTGGGGTGGCCCGCCGTGCTCTCAGGAGGTGGGGTTTGTGCTCGTGGGGGCCTGGTTGCCGGTGGGACGGGGGCGGTCTTCCCGTCCGGTTGCGGGAAGTCTCTGGCCCCCCCGGGCGGGGCGTCTCTCCTTTCTGCCCGTGTGGGGTGTGGTCTCTCGCTGGCTTGAGGGCTAGCTGTCCCCTGCTTCTCCCGTGCCTTGTCCTCTGCTGGGCACGTCTGTCTGCGGCCTGCTGCTGGCTCTTCCAGGTGGCACGGTGGGGTTCCTGTCGTTGGCTGGCCTGGCTGCGTGGGGCCAGTGGTCCCTGGTTCCCTGGGCGCCAAACCTGCTGTTTGTGGGTTGGGCTCTCTGAGCGGCTGGGGCCCTACTCTGGCCCCCACACACACTGGGAGTTAAATATATTGTACATAAAAATACACATATACTCACATTCACACCGTTATTCATACATACATACCTACGCTCGTACCTACGCTCCTACATACATACACAAACACAGTACATACCTACTGTACATACTCAAAAGTTCGTACATCCACATGCACATTCACTGTACTTTATGGAAAAAAGCTAATGTTAAAGTAGAAATGATTGTCACACACACACTAGGTGTGGCAAAATGATTTAATGCATCACCCCCTGGTAGGTGACGGGAGCAGTGAGCAGCAGCGGTGGCCATGCCCGGGTCCCATTTTATAATCTTTGGTATGACTCGGCCGGGGTTTGAACTCACGACCTACATTCACTGTACAAACATACATAGACACATACTGTACATATACATTCACTGTACAAACATACATATATACATACATACTGTACCTATACATTCACTGTACAAACATACATATATACATACACACTGTACATATACATTCACTGTACAAACATACATATACACCATTGTGTATATATAAGTACATATACATACATACACTCATGCACATAATCATGTTTCATCAAACATAAATCAACATTGTTACCTTAGGGTAAACTGGGTAACACATGGAAAACTGACAATGCTTAACCTATTGTCACTATAACAATCTACAAGGGTAATATAGGTTGCTTCTCTTTCTTCCCCTCCATTTTTCTGCTTTCTTTTGTATCTCTAATTATCATTACGTATATGTATTGTTGCATTTGAACAACTGTATTGTTTATAATAAAGGTACATTTTTGGTATTGTTCATTATCAATAGCGCTATTTCTTTTGGTATTTGTATTGCTCCAGTTGTAGTGTAATAATGCTCACTGTAATTTCTGTATTATTATTTATTTCGCTAACTGCTTCTTTGCTATCACTTTTACCATCATATGTGTACATATCATATTTGTTGATGTTGCTCTATTGTTGTTGTTATTGTTGTGTTTGCTGTTGTTTTTGTCTCTGTCTTATCTCCCTCTTGTCCCCACAATTTCCCCCTCTGTCTTCCTTTTTTTCTCTTTCCATCCTCTCCTGCCCCGTCCCGGCTGCACCAAATGATAATATAAATACATTTACTAAAGTCAAATTGAAATAAAGCAACAAGAGAAGTATCCTACACTTCTCTTTTGTAAAGTAAATGTGAACAGCCGATATGGGCATCTACATCAACTATATGATTTGCCTCAGAAGCTGAACAGGACAAAAAATTAAAATAAATAAATCAAATGAAAAAAATAAATTTGTGAATGTTTTATAAATCTAATATTAAGTTAAAAACGTCCTTTATCTTGCTTGAAGATTTTCCAAATGTCACCCTATTGTTGACAAAAGTGTTTAGGTTAGTTTTAACCCACTAAAGCTTTATATTGAATTTTTGAAAAGTTATCTACATTTTTTTTTTGCCCTCATTAGTTATTCCTTGACTGGAGTTAAGACATTGTAAATACGCAGGTACACCACCGATTTCCCAAGGCCCAGTGCTGGTGGAAAATGAATAGATACAGCACATATAGGGCATGATTAACACTGTCCTTCACCTGTACTACAAGGATAAGATGAAACAAAGGAATTATTGTGAGAGTAAAGCAAAGCGTCGGGGAAGAGCAAACAACAATGAGAGAGGAGGAGAAAAACAAATATTGTCGCAGAAGAGTGGCCAAGAGGAGAACAATACAAAGGCAACAAGAAATAGCAAACAAAGAATTGGTCATTTGATTGACATAAAACAGACAGCACAGTTGATGACTGTCCATATTAAATATACTGCAAGCCATCTTAAACATTCCCTACACTACTGTATGTTGCACACTCATGGGAAGTAACAAATTGAAACGTGGCAGCTCTTGATGCCCCATTTGAGAAAATCCACATCTCCATGCTGGGGTGACATTTTGCAACCTTTTATGAATTCTGTACTATCCATTAATATAAAATGCCACTCCGCACAATACACAGAAATACTGCACAATCTTAATCCGTGTGAAATTAATATTTTGACTTCTGGTGACATTGTACAGTATACCTTCTGTATGCACTGGGTCAGTGGTTCTCAAATAGGGGTACGCGTACCCCATTAGGGTACTTGAAGGTATGCCAAGGGGTATGTGAGATTTTTTTTAAATATTCTAAAAATAGCAACAATTCAAAAATCCTTTATTTATTGAATAATACTTCAACAAAATATGAATGTGAGTTCATAAACTGTGAGAAAAAAAAAATGCAACAATTCAATATTCAGTGTTGACAGCTAGATTTTTTTGTGGACATGTTCCATAAATATTGATGTTAAAGATCTCTTTTTTTTTGTGAAGAAATGTATGGAATTAAGTTCATGAATCCAGATGGATCTCTATTACAGTCCCCAAAGAGGGCACTTTAAGTTGATGATTACTTCTATGTGTAGAAATATTTTTCAACAATTTTTAGTTATTTTTATATATTTTTTTCCAAATAGTTCAAGAAAGACCACTACAAATGACCAATATTTTGCACTGTTATACAATTTAATAAATCAGAAACTGATGACATAGTGCTGTATTTCACTTCTTTATCTCTTTTTGTTTCAACCAAAAATGCTTCGCTCTGATTAGGGGGTACTTGAATTTGAAAAATTTTCACAGGGGGTACATCACTGAAAAAAGGTTGAGAACCACTGCAATAGGTGGTGGATGAAGTAGCAGATGGTGAATGTTATTGTCTAACATCCCTTGCTGCTTATCACACAGAAGTGGTAAAAAAGCGAACAATGTTGCTGTCGAAATCCCCCAAAAATAATTATGTATTTGTCTCTTCTAATTAGGGTGCTCCTCAGAGCCACATACACATACTAAGTGTTTCTGTAGCATCTTCCGTACATTGATATTACTTCAAACTACAGTGTACTGTAGATTTTGCAGAAAAAAAGGAATGTTAAAGTATAGAGTTAATCAAATAGATTGTGATTGCTCGCTTTGACTGGATTTCTGATGCACTGTAACATATCATCAGATCAGTCATACTGGAAATATGCAGAAATTTAGAAAGATATGTGGTGTTTGTCATTCACAATTCTTAAGTAAGAGAGGAACACTGTGACGACCGGGTCGCATCGTGATGCGGGGTTTGTTCTCCCAGGAATGCAGATCGGGCTTCGGACACGGCGTGGAGGTAGGAACCAATGATTTATTTAGAAATAAATCAGACGGTAACAAAGAAAAACGTGCTCATAGCACTTAAGGCAGAAACTAAAGGAGCTAGCGTGGGAGGTAGAAGGTAAAAGGAGCCTAGCGTGGAAGCTAGCATGTACAGAGCAGGAAAAGAATGTCATCATCAATTGTATGAAACAAACTTCGGAAGCCAGGCTGAATGAGGCCAGGGCATGGACCAAATAGCCCTCTGATTAGTGCACGGGCAGGTGAATGTAATTTGCGTCATGGCAACCGAGACACACAAACTCAAAAGGTGCTGAAAACACAAGTTAACTATAAACTACGATCCGGGCAGTGGATCATAACAAACAAAATCCTAAATAAATAGCTAATAATGGAATTAACAAATTGAAGGTGCACTATTGCGCTCATTATACCTTCTGGAGACATCCAGACACCGCCAACAATACTCCATTTACATGTCATGACCTGAATATTAACGCAGACGGCCTGATTTAGCGGCAGTGAGCTAAAGCTAGCTTATGCTGCTATTATTGGCACACTAAACCGGCGGCTGCTTTTACTTAGTCTCAAACTTTCGAAAAGTTAATTCTACATTATAATTCATACATCTCTCACCTGGTAGTAGACAAATGTGGCCATGGACCGAGAGGTTGGTCGACTTTGACATTTCCTGAGATGGTCAAAAAGATGAGCTGCTGGAATTTTTTTTCAACCCTTAGTGAGAATTGTGATTGATTCATTCTTCAGTCACAATGGGCTTTGTTATGGTTTGTATGTTTAGCCCCTAGCAATGCTGCTGATGTTATTGTGTTACACTAAAACTGCATTTTTTAGCACTTGGCTTTTAAAACATATTGCTCACCCTCTTAATGTTCAGGCTCAAAAATATAAGGTTCTGATTGAAATTTTTACTAAAGTAGGGTTGTCCCGATACCAAAATGTATTTGAATACTTTTCAGGTACTTTCCGATTACTTTCAATATAAAGGGAACCACAAAAAGTCATTATTTTAGCATAAAATCTTATGTTACGTTTAACATATGTTTCTTATTGCATTTTAAGAATGATTGTGTCATTAAATAACATAGTGAACATACTACACAACCTTTAGGAGTAAATAAGCAAACAGGTTGTAAAAGCTTCTAATTTGACTGCTGAAGGGGAGGGCGTGGCACGGTCGGGAGAGTGGCCGTGCCAGCAACCTGAGGGCTCCTGGTTCAATCCCCACCTTCTACCAACCTCGTCACGTCCGTTGTGTCCTTGAGCAAAACACTTCCCCCTTGCTCCTGATGGGTCGTGGTCAGGGCCTTGCATGGCAGCTCCCGCCATCAGTGTGTGAATGGGTGAATGTGGAAATAGTGTCAAAGCGCTTTGAGTACCTTGAAGGTAGAAAAGCGCTAATCCAAGTATAACCCATTTACCATTTTACCATGAAGTATGCGGTAACATACTGTATTATTTTGTCAAAATTATGAGCGACAAGCGGTAGGAACTGGATGGAATACAGTATTTATCTACTTGTTCATTTACTTTTAATATCCGGTTACATTCTGTTTTAACATGTTTTATCTACACTTCTGTCAAAATGTAATAATATCTTATTCTTCCGTTGTTTGAATACTTCACTTAAGTTTTGTGTGATATTACAAATGTTGATATCAATCCAATACCAAGTAGTTTACAGTTGGTACAAAATGCGGCTGCTAGTCTTTTGACAAGAACAAGGAAGTTTGATCACATTACGCCTATATTGGCTCACCTGCACTGGCTTCCTGTGCACTTAAGTTGTGACTTTAAGGTTTTACTACTTACGTACAAAATACTACACGGTCTAGCTCCATTCTATCTTGCCGATTGTATTGTACCATATGTCCCGGCAAGAAATCTGCGTTCAAAGGACTCCGGCTTATTAGTGATTCCCAAAGCCCAAAAAAAGTCTGTGGGCTACAGAGCGTTTTCATTTCGGGCTCCAGTACTCTGGAATGCCCTCCCGGTAAAAGTTCGAGATGCCACCTCAGTAGAAGCATTTAAGTCTCACCTTAAAACTCATTTGTATACTCTGGCCTTTAAATAGACTCCCTTTTTAGACCAGTTGATCTGCCGTTTCTTTTCTTTTTCTCCTATGTCCCAATCTCCCTTGTGGAGGGGGTCCGGTCCGATCCGGTGGCCATGTACTGCTCGCCTGTGTATCGGCTGGGGACATCTCTGCGCTGCTGATCCGCCTCCGCTTGGGATGTTTTCCTTCTGGCTTCGCTGTGAATGGGACTCTCGCTGCTGTGTTGGATCCGCTTTGGACTGGACTCTTGCGACTGTGTTGGATCCATTATGGATTGAACTTTCACAGTATCATGTTAGACCCGCTCGACATCCATTGCTTTCCTCCTCTCCAAGGTTCTCATAGTCATCATTGTCACCGACGTCCCACTGGGTGTGAATTTTTCCTTGCCCTTATGTGGGCCTACCGAGGATGTCGTAGTGGTTTGTGCAGCCCTTTGAGACACTAGTGATTTAGGGCTATATAAGTAAACATTGATTGATTGATTGAGTTAACAAGTCATACATTGGTCATAATTAAAGTTATTTAGTGTCCAAAGACGTATTTCTTTAGTTTATAAAAAAGACAAAGGATTTTGTGATTATTAAAAATATCCTTGTAGTTTTGACAATATGCGGGTATTGTACTTGGTATCGTTACAGTCAATGGTATTTGTTTATATCTAAGAGCGCTAGCGGTTAGCTTTTGTATCCTCCTGCGGTGGAAGCATGTTTAGCTATAACTCATCCTGCAGGGAGGATACTTGTAAGAACCATATTTTATTCGTTGCCCAGAAGGCTAGGATTAATGATTTAGATTGTCTAAAACACTGCCGACTGCAGCTGGACGTTAGAGCTAGTTAGCTAGCTATGTTTTAAAGCACCTCTTGCTGAGCGCGGCATCAGGGTTATAGCTTCAATCTTTGTCATTAGTTGTTCAGCCAAAATGTTTTCATTCTCCCTTTTCTGTCCATACACTGTTTCTGCTTGTAAGTACTTTGTGGGTGTGCGTTGCGTAACATGCGCCTCTGCTCGTAAAACCAGCAATGTCAGTTAAGAATAAATACCTTTATTTTTTTTATAGGCATTATAGTACCGTTTTAAATTATTTAGTACCGCAGCACTTTATTAGTACTGGGTATACCGTACAACCACATCCCGAAGGAATTGTTGTTGGCTCTCACAAAGTCTGCATTGTTGTTGATGTGGAATGGATCTGTGGTTCACGGATCACGTGCCTGGCTTGCTCATTATCTCTCAAAATGGCTTGGTAAGCTCTTTGAGATTGATATTATTTTGATCATATGTATTTACTCGCAAACTTTGTAAGTTTTTTGGTGTCATAAATCAAATATATGTGTAATAATAGCTTCAATATAGGGGCAATTTGTTTTTCCATTCTACCGGTATTTTAAGGGGCTGATTAGAACAAATATAATTGATGTGTTTTGGTGTCATTCAATATTTGTTTATTGATGTTTGTTTTTTTGCATGGACTATGTATTACTAACATCCATCCATCCATCCATTTTGTACCGCTTATTCCCTTTGGGTCGCGGGGGGCGCTGGTGCCTATCTCAGCTACAATCGGGTGGAAGGCGGGGTTCACCCTGGACAAGTCACCCCTCATCACAGGGCCAACACAGATAGACAGACAACATTCACACTCACATTCACACACTAGGGCCAATTCAGTGTTGATATTACTAACATACATCCTATATTATAAAAACTTCTTGAAGAATGCGTTTTCTGCGCCCTGAGCACAGTAGTGCATCCTTCCTTCCCTTCTGTTTGTTTACGAGTGATGCCCCGTCTATCCATCCATCCATTTTCTACTGCTTATTCCCTTTCGGGGTCGCGGGGGGCGCTGTATAGTACATGCCAAATCCTCATTTAAATTTGGCGGCCTGCTCCACTTTTCAATTGCACATTCAGTTTTAGTAGATCGCCCGCAAAACGCCCACTAACATTAGACGCTATTTTATATATTGTACACGCTGTTTAGCGCAAAGTATTTAGATCCTGGTAAATCAATGCTTAACTTTAAAAACACAGGACAAAAAGAGCTTGGAGACAAGGAATGAAACTTACAAAAACATGTATCAAAATGCATTGTTATTCCAAACTTTGGCAAACTTTTTTCATAATATCTAACTTAATTGATACTCACCTGTGACAATGAAAACCTTACATTATTAGCATTGTGGAAAATGGTTTTTGGATTAGATCTCCTTATATTGCACAGCACTAAATTAGCACTAGTGTGTTAATGTGAGTGTTTATGTTGTCTGTCTATATGTATTGGCCCTGCGATGAGGTGGCGACTTGTCCAGGGTGTACGCCACAATCCGCTCGAGTGCAGCTAAGACAGGCTCCACCACTTTTGTGACCCTGAAAGGGACACACGGTATGGATAAAATTGGATGGATGGATGGATTGCACAGATATACTTGATGATGAAGTTACCACTTAGTGTGTAGTGTGTGTGTTCTAACCTGAAATCATCTTTGAGGTTCGGTGACAGTAGACTTTGAGTGGTATCTATGGAAGTGACAGCAACATGCATTGTTAAAGTCAGCTGTGGTTTACAGGCTGCAGGAATAGGATGACATTTGTTAATCTGAAAGCTGCCATACAATGCAAAACACTGAAAGGGAATAAGAAAGTGCCACATGCTGGGTAAGCCAACAAACCCTGAAAAAAATTGAGAAAGCAAAAAGACATTTTTTTATTTTATTTCAACGAGGGCAAAAGGGAACTCAATGAAGGCCACTCCAAGAGAAACGTTGGAAAATCTGGAGAGGGAAAGACAATGGAGGTCAGGCAGGGTTATAGGAGAAGGTTACTTTTGATGTGATAGGGGATGAAGAGCGATAGAAGCATTAACATTGAAGGGGGCGCGAGTATAAACAATGAGGAGGACACACAGAAGAGAAAAAAGATCGGTAGTAGGTGGAAATGATGTCTGAAGTAGAGCAAGAATAGAGGAAATAATGACAAAGACTGGTGAAACAAAATTGGACTGGTATGTGAAAGCAGGTAATAAACAAAATATGAGGCAGCAATATTTGAGTTAAAGTGTGCAAAATTGCTGCAGTTTTGCACACTTTGTTGTGTGCATGGAATAAGCTCAAACCTATCCATTTTGCATCAAGATATCGTTTTGTAGTCTAAATAAGCTTTGTAGCTTGATACATGACAATGCAAATTAGTGAAATATCTCGGGATGTCCGGTATACCAATATTATCTTGCACTTAATTTCCGATACCCATCTGTATATCAACTGAAAACATTATCAACTGAGACTGATGTACGCAGCAGCTCTTTCTTCAAACTAATGCCGGTCACATCTGGTGTAATTAATGGTGCTTTTAATGGGATGCCACTAGATCAGGGTTGCCCACGGTGAACTACTTATCAAATGACCAAGTCAAGGAGATCTATCTTATTTATATGTTATATAAATGTATGTTTATATCTGTACATATATGTGTGTATTATCCGACATCACATGGACAAAGATAAGACCTTCTGGAGGAAAGTTCTGTGGTCAGATGAAACTAAAATTGAGCTGTTTGCCCACAATACCCAGCAATATGTTTGGAGGACCAAAGGTGAGGCCTTTAATCCCAGGAACACTATCCCTACCTTCAAACATGGTGGTGTTAGTATTATGCTCTGAGCCGGTTTTGCTGCAAATGGAACTGGTGCTTTACAGAGAGTAAATGGAATAATGAAAAAGGAGGATTACCTCCAAATTCTTCAGGACAACCTAAAATCCTCAGCCCGGAGGTTGGGTCTTGGGCGCAGTTGGGTCTTCCAACAGGACAATGACCCCAAACACATGTCAAAAGTGGTAAAGGAATGGCTAAATGGGGCTAGAATTAAGTTTTTTTTTTTATAATGGCCTTCCCAAAGTCCTGACTTAAACGTGTGGACAATGCTGAAGAAACAAGTCCATGTCAGAAAACCAACACATTTAGCTGAACTGCACCAATTTTGTCAAGACGAGTGGTCAAAAATTCAACCAGAAGCTTGTGGATGGCTACCAAAAGCGCCTTATTGCAGTAAACTTGCCAAAGGACATGTAACCAAATATTAACATTGCTGTATGTACTCTTTTGACGCAGCAGATTTGGTTACATTTTCAGTAGACCCATAATAAATTCATAAAAGATCCATCTTCAGAAATGTTTTTTGTGACAAACAAGTATGTGCTCCAATCACTCTATCACACAAAAAAATAATAGTCCTAGAAATTTTTGGAAACTCAAGACAGCCATGACAATATGTTCTTTACAAGTGTATGTAAACTTTTGACCACGACATAAATATAAATATAAATGCTGTCTATTGCCGGTGTACACAATGTACAGGTTTAGTGGGTAGCCATTACTCTCCCGAATGATGAACTGAATTGTGTGTTTACTCTGCTGTTGTTGTCTTGTGATGCAGCTGTCAAAGTAATGATGTCATGATGCAGCAATTAATGTAGACCCCAAACTGCCCTGTCAAGAGAAAAAAAGGTGTTTGTTTGAATGAAATTAATTAATTACAGTGATGGAATATGCATTCCTTTGTAAAAACAGATCTGTTTCACTTCTTTACGGCCAGGTTCCAACCAATGTTTCCTCAATTGTTTTATGTGACTGAGCAAACGCAAAAGCTTCCTGAGAATTCAGTGGAGCGCATGTGAGCAACATCAGCCATTCACACTGTGGCCATACCAGCAGCACACCTGACTCAAACTTGACATCATATGAAGTGAAACGTTTTATTATTATATTTAAATGAAATCAGTCATTTCAATTATATTATTTTGTAATATAAGTGATTTGGCCCACTCACGATGAAAATAACAAAAATAAATCTTGTTATGTATTATTTCTGTATGTTTGGGTGGGCGTCCTATTTTAAACTAATGTGTACCCCTTTCAGAGATCACCTTTAATTCCTATTTAAACATTAAGTGGTTGCACGATGAGATTCCTGTAACTTTCAGTCTGTCAAATATATGTTTTTATGAGCGTTTCTGTAATCTGGTTACATCACTTCATGATTAATATCCATAAATTACCATTCTTAATAAATGACAGAAACATAAGCACACATCTGATTGGGGAATCAAAGTGTAACGACCTGGCGTTTACAGTTTATGTGTGGTGTTGGAGTTGTCCGACTTTTTGTGTGGCCATAAACACATCATTGGCTAAGTATCATGAGTACATGTGTTGGTGCAAGTGAGAGAGGGAGAGTAGCTGCTGTTGATTTGACAGATGACAAAGACTTGGTTTTGGCATGTTTTATACAGCAGGAAATGACAGACGTTACAATAATGGCACCGTGTTGACGAACATTGTTTTATCCGTTGTGGCCGCTGGTTGTCAACTTTCACTCACAGTTGAATTGCAAATTTCTACAGAACAAATGATGTGTTTATTCTGTTAAGAGTTCAGAATGGATTTGATTTTGTGCGCTGCAAAGATTTGATGTGCGCAGAGGACATGTGAGCAGTGCAAAATTGTGCAGGTGCGTACTTTAGTAGGAACGTTGGTTGGCACCATAAATGATTATAGTCTGTTTTTGCAAAGAAACATTGTTTGGCGTTATTTGCTTTTGCTGCAAACTTTGTACGAAATTATCAAAATTACATCCTTGTAATAAATGTTCACTTTTCAAAGTCAGACTATTACTTTAGTTGTTGGAAAGGCTTCAATTACAGCCCACCTTAACATGATGGCTGTTTAATGAAAAGCTCCACAAAAAAACAACAACATTAATTCACCCATTATATTTACTCGAAACAAGAAAACTTAAGATATTTGTTTTTGCATCCGAACTCTTCAAATGTACAAAATGGGATAAAAAACAATGTATTACATTTTGGGCCAGAACCGCATCCAGGCGATAGCAAGAAAGTAGGATAGAAAAGTGATATAAAATAGGGAGATAAAATGTCTACAAAAGCTTTAATCAAACCTGTGACACTTAAGTCATGCCCAAAATGGACAATGTATTACCACAACACTTTTACCTGTTTAAAACACATACCTCAACTCAAAACACAAGTATCTTAAGTAAGCCGCCCATTAAAATTAATTGATATCAATTCAACCCGTGCTATGCTATTATTTTGAAGGTTACTTTGCACTGAACAGGAAGTCTCTGTGTGTGCATTTCAATGCTGTATAATGAGAAAGCAGATGTTATTGCCATTTCACTGTAATGCGGAAATTAACAATACTACTGCACATGTCGATAAACTGACGGATTTATCAAGAAGCAATGACCCTCTAATGTCTCAAATTGTATGTCGATCAAATCGAGCCACTAAAGCAGGACCTATTTAGTAATATGAACACGGTGGACCTAAAAAATTGGTTGACATTAGACATAAGAGGGAACGATTTTCACGGGTTCCATTGCAAATTACGTTAAGTTTGGAAAAACTGTTCATGGTTTATTAGGTCTGTACCGCATAGATACAATATAGTCAGAGTGTATAGTATACACTTTGTATACTGTACACACATTGCACACACTGTACACATACAATTTGTACAGACATTGTTTACAGTGTGTAGTTTTTATCATGTAGGAATTCATATTCTGCGTTTGCAGGCCAGCCAGATGCTCTCAAGTGATGAGATTTTCTGTGGTAAGAAAATGTAGTGGGTGAAGAATAGAATAGACTGTTATCCATCCAACAATGGGCAAATGACGTTGTTACATTGTAGGTATTTATACAGTAACAGAAGTAAACGTAATGAAAAACAAAACACGTAGTTGTCAGGCTTGCCCCTGACAGTTTGTCTATGTTTTAGTTTTTTCCTCTGCATTTGTCTGTTTCCCGTGTTTAGTATTTCCTGTCTTTTAGTTCCTGTGAAGTGCTCTTAATTTTTCAGCTTCCTGTCTTGTTCCCTGAGTACTGTTTTCCTCCTCAGTGTGTTTGGTATTTCCTGTCTAGTGCTCTTATTTTGTCAGCTTCCTGTCTTGTTCCCTGAGTGCTGTGTTCCCCTTCAGCTGCGGCTGATTGGCATCTAGCCACACCTGTTGCCAATCAGCCGGCTCCTATTTGTACCTCCTTTGTCTTGTGTCAGTTGCTGGATGATTGTATTGTCATTTGTATTGTCGTTACTAAAGCAGTGCACTATCAACACCGTGTATGGTGCGGATGGTGTTCTGCTGACTTCGACTGCGGATGTTGTGGATCGGTGGAGGGAATACTTCGAAGACCTCCTCAATCCCACCAACACGTCTTTCTTTGAGGAAGCGGTGCCTGGGGAATCCGTAGTGGACTCTCCTATTTCTGGGGCCGAGGTCGCTGAGGTAGTTAAAAAGCTCCTCGGCGGCAAGGCCCCGGGGGTGGATGAGATCCGCCCGGAGTTCCTTAAGGCTCTGGATGCTGTGGGGCTGTCTTGGTTGACAAGACTCTGCAACATCGCGTGGACATCGTGGGCGGTACCTCTGGATTGGCAGACCGGGGTGGTGGTCCCTCTCTTTAAGAAGGGGGACCGGAGGGTGTGTTCCAACTATCGTGGGATCACACTCCTCAGCCTTCCCGGTAAGGTTTATTCAGGTGTACTGGAGAGGAGGCTTCGCCGGATAGTCGAACCTCGGATTCAGGAGGAACAGTGTGGTTTTCGTCCTGGTCGTGGAACTGTGGACCAGCTCTATACTCTCGGCAGGGTTCTTGAGGGTGCATGGGAGTTTGCCCAACCAGTCTACATGTGCTTTGTGGACTTGGAGAAGGCATTCGACCGTGTCCCTCGGGAAGTCCTGTGGGGTGTGCTCATAGAGTATGGGGTATCGGACTGTCTTATTGTGGCAGTCCGCTCCCTGTATGATCAGTGTCAGAGCTTGGTCCGCATTGCTGGCAGTAAGTCGGACACGTTTCCAGTGAGGGTTGGACTCCGCCAAGGCTGTCCTTTGTCACCGATTCTGTTCATAACTTTTATGGACAGAATTTCTAGGCGCAGCCAAGGCGTTGAGGGGTTCCGGTTTGGTGGCCACGGGATCAGGTCTCTGCTTTTTGCAGATGATGTAGTCCTGATGGCTTCATCTGGCCGGGATCTTCAGCTCTCACTGGATCGGTTCGCAGCCGAGTGTGAAGCGACCGGAATGAGAATCAGCACCTCCAAGTCCGAGTCCATGGTTCTCGCCCGGAAAAGGGTGGAGTGCCATCTCCGGGTTGGGGAGGAGACCCTGCCCCAAGTGGAGGAGTTCAAGTACCTAGGAGTCTTGTTCACGAGTGGGGGAAGAGTGGATCGTGAGATCGACAGGCGGATCGGTGCGGCGTCTTCAGTAATGCGGACGTTGTATCGATCCGTTGTGGTGAAGAAGGAGCTGAGCCGGAAGGCAAAGCTCTCAATTTACCGGTCGATCTACGTTCCCATCCTCACCTATGGTCATGAGCTTTGGGTCATGACCGAAAGGATAAGATCACGGGTACAAGCGGCCGAAATGAGTTTCCTCCGCCGGGTGGCGGGTCTCTCCCTTAGAGATAGGGTGAGAAGCTCTGCCATCCGGGAGGGACTCAACGTAAAGCCGCTGCTCCTCCACATCGAGAGGAGCCAGATGAGGTGGTTCAGGCATCTGGTCAGGATGCCACCCGAACGCCTCCCTAGGGATGTGTTTAGGGCACGTCCAGCTGGTAGGAGGCCACGGGGAAGATCCAGGACACGTTGGGAAGACTATGTCTCCCGGCTGGCCTGGGAACGCCTCGGGATCCCCCGGGAAGAGCTAGACGAAGTGGCTGGAGATAGGGAAGTCTGGGCTTCCCTGCTTAGGCTGCTTCCCCCGCGACCCGACCTCGGATAAGCGGAAGATGATGGATGGATGGATGGATTGTCGTTACCTCATGTCACTCTTGTGTCTTTGCTACCTGTCGTGTCTGGCATCATTTTAGCTATTACCTGTCGTGCTACATCTTGTCCTGGTCGTCGTAGCGGTAAGCTGTTTTTGTTAGCCATAGCTGTTTCCAGTTTTTCTGTTTGCTATCCTCTAGCTTCCATGCTAAAGTTCCTTTTTGTTTTCTAGCTTCCGGCGCTAGCTCCCTTAGTTTGTTATTCCGCCCACGTGCGTACTTTTTGTTTGTTCTTCTTCTATTATTTATATTAAATAATGTCTTCATATCCAATGCCTGCCTCCATCTCTGCATCTTGGGGTTCAACAACAAATAACTCTGACAGTAGTAATACATACTGCACCAGCATGTATAGGTAAAAGATTAAATACATTTAAAAAACACATCTGTATTGCACACCAAGAAAAAAGATGACAGTCATCATCATACTTGCCAACCTTGAGACCTCCCAATTTGGGAGATAGGAGGTTGAGGTGCTGGTGGTGGTGTTGAGGTGGTCGGGGTTAGGGTGGCGGGTTTTGGTGGTAGCAGGGGTGTATATTGTAGTGTCCCGGAAGAGTTAGTGCTGCAAGGGGTTCTGGGTATTTGTTCTGTTGTGTTTATATTGTGTCACAGTGCGGATGTTCTCCCAAAATGTGTTTGTCATTCATGTTTGGTTTTGGGTTCACAGTGTGGCGCATATTTGTAACAGTGTTAAAGTTGTTTATACGGCCACCCTCAGTGTCACCTGTATGGCTGTTGACCAAGTATGCATTGCTTTCACTTATGAGTGTCTGTTGAAGCCGCATGTATTATGTGACTGAGCCGACACGCTGTTTGTACGGAGGAAAAGCGGACCTGACGACAGGTGAGAGAGGACGCTAAAGGCAGTGCCTTTAAGGCAGGCCCCAATATTGTTAACCGGGTGGAAATCAGAAGAAATTCGGGAGAATGGTTGACTCGGGAGATTTTCTGGAGGGGCACTGAAATTCGGGAGTCTCCCAGAAAAATCGGGAGGGTTGACAAGTATGGTCATCACATAGGTATGTTGTAATGTCTTATGGCTATGGGTAGAAAGGACCTGAAGTAGCGCTTCTTCTTGCACTGTGGATGTAACAGTCTGATGCTGAAGGAGCTCCTCAGGGCCTCCACAGTGGATTGGACATTATGGATGTTAACTTGGTCAGCATTCTTTTGTCAGCTCCCTCCTCAGTGCTGTCTAGTGGGCAGCCTAGGATGGAGTCAGCTGTCATAATCAGTTTATCAAGTCTATTCCTATCTCTGACCGTGCTGCTTCCTCCCAGCAAAAGAAGCAAAAACATTTTCAAATTATTGTGCATGCATGTAAGCAAAGGCTATATTGCATGTTTTAAAGACATCGCATGCCTTTAGTAACGCCAGCATTTACCAGTTTTGAACGTGTCCTAATGGTGGACCCCTTCATACTTCTTATTGTCTTCTTTTCTGTCTGTAGCTCTCTGTACAGACACTAAATTACTGACATCCCATTAGACCGCTGGCATATGTTGCGTTTTCCTTTCAGTTCATGAATAGGTTATTCTAGAGAACAAGAGGCTGCTCCAGTTCATCGAAAGCACTCGGCTTTGTTGTAGATTGAAATGAGAGGGATAAGGAATTGTGGATTAGTTGGTTTTGTGAGTCTTTATTTATTCCAAACAACAATGAGAGGAGTTTTTTGTTCAGCTTATGACTTAGTAGAACATTTTAATAGTAAACAAATATCACAGTGTGTGCAACGATCAAACCTGTCTGTGGTTAGTCAGTGTAAGTTTGATGGCGCAAGGGGCTTGCAGACAACGAGCAATCTGACACTCGTAACGTCACACTGCCCCCACTGCAGTGCTTTCTGAGATCTCGCATTCAAGAGGTCGATAGCTTGGCCACAATGAGACTAATCAATAAAAAGGATTTGCACTGCTGAAAGAGGAGAAGTAACCCTGACAAGAAGACACGCACAACGCAGACATAATGATAAACACACACATGCAGCCAAACATACGTTCATGTCACTGACTGTTATTTCCCAGCTTACTGCAAGCGAGTTCAGAATGCTGAACTCGTTAGCATTTAAAAAGCCAGCTTTGAAATAATCTACAATTTATACTATTACAGATTTGTTCTTTGAATTGACATTAATCAAAATAAGCAGGTAAATAATTTAAATATTTGGGTGTTATTTTGTACCCTAAGCTAAAATTGGATGACCATCTATCCATGCATCCATCCATCTTCTTCCGCTTATCCGAGGTCGGGTCGGGGGGGCAGCAGCCTAAGCAGGGAAGCCCAGACTTCCCTCTCCCCAGCCACTTCGTCTAGCTCTTCCCGGGGGATCCCGAGCCTTTCCCAGGCCAGCCGGGAGACATAGTCTTCCCAACGTGTCCTGGGTCTTCCCCGTGGCCTCCTACCGGTTGGACGTGCCCTAAACACCTCCCTCGGGAGGCGTTTGGGTGGCATCCTGACCAGATGCCCGAACCACCTCATCTGGCTCCTCTCGATGTGGAGGAGCAGCGGCTTTACTTCGAGTTCCTCCCGGATGACAGAGCTTCTCACCCTATCTCTAAGGGAGAGCCCCGCCACACGGCGGAGGAAACTCATTTCGGCCGCTTGTACCCGTGATCTTATCCTTTCGGTCATGACCCAAAGCTCATGACCATAGGTGAGGATGGGAACGTAGATCGACCGGTAAATTGAGAGCTTTGCCTTCCGGCTCAGCTCCTTCTTCACCACAACAGATCGGTACAACGTCCGCATTACTGAAGAAGCCGCACAGATCCGCCTGTCGATCTCAAGATCCACTCTTCCCCAACTCGTGAACAAGACTCCTAGGTACTTGAACTCCTCCACTTGGGGCAGGGTCTCCTCCCCAACCCGGAGATGGCACTCCACCCTTTTCCAGGAGAGATCCATGGACTCGGATTTGGAGGTGCTGATTCTCATTCCGGCCGCTTCACACTCGGCTGCGAACCGATCCAGTGAGAGCTGAAGATCCCGGCCAGGTGAAGCCAACAGGACCACATCGTCTGCAAAAAGCAGAGACCTAATCCCGCGGCCTCCAAACCGGAACCCCTCAATGCCTTGACTGCGCCTAGAAATTCTGTCCATAAAAGTTATGAACAGAATCGGTGACAAAGGGCAGCCTTGGCGGAGTCCAACCCTCACTGGAAACGTGTACGACTTACTGCCAGCAATGCGGACCAAGCTCTGACACTGATCGTACAGGGATCGGACTGCCACAATAAGACAGTCCGATACCCCATACTCTCTGAGCACTCCCCACAGGGGTTCCCGAGGGACACGGTCGAATGCCTTCTCCAAGTCCACAAAGCACATGTAGACTGGTTGGGCAAACTCCCATGCACCCTCAAGAACCCTGCAGAGAGTATAGAGCTGGTCCACAGTTCCACGACCAGGACGAAAACCACACTGTTCCTCCTGAATCCGAGGTTCGACTGTCCGGCGTAGCCTCCTCTCCAGTACACCTGAATAAACCTTACCGGGAAGGCTGAGGAGTGTGATCCCACGATAGTTGGAACACACCCTCCCTTCTTAAAGAGAGGGACCACCACCCCTGTCCGCCAATCCAGAGGTACCGCCCCCGATGTCCACGCAACACTGCAGAGTCTTGTCAACCAAGACAGCCCCACAGCATCCAGAGCCTTAAGGAACTCCGGGCGGATCTCATCCACCCCTGGGGCCTTGCTACCGAGGAGCTTTTTAACTACCTCAGCAACCTCAGCCCCAGAAATAGGAGAGTCCACCACAGATTCCCCAGGCACTGCTTCCTCATTGGAAGACGTGTTGGTGGGATTGAGGCGATCTTCGAAGTATTCCTTCCACCTATCCACAACATCCGCAGTTGAGGTCAGCAGAACACCATCCGCACCATACACGGTGTTGACAGTGCACTGCTTCCCCTTCCTGAGGCGGCGGATGGTGGTCCAGAATCGCTTCGAAGCCATCCGGAAGTCATTTTCCATGGCTTCCCCAAATTCTTCCCATGTCCGAGTTTTTGCCTCTGCGACCGCTGAAGCTGCACACCGCTTGGCCCGTCGGTACCTGTCCACTGCCTCTGGAGTCCTATGAGCCAAAAGAACCCGATAGGACTCCTTCTTCAGCTTGACGGTATCCCTCACCGCTTGTGTCCACCAGCGGGTTCTAGGATTACCGCCACGACAAGCACCAACTACCTTGCGGCCACAGCTCCGATCAGCCGCCTCGACAATAGAGGTGCGGAACATGGTCCACTCGGACTCAATGTCCAGCACCTCCCTCGTGACATGTTCGAAGTTCCTCCGGAGGTGGGAATTGAAACTTTCTCTGACAGGAGACTCTGCCAGACGTTCCCAGCAAACCCTCACAGTGCGTTTGGGCCTGCCAGGTCTGTCCGGCATCCTCCCCCACCATCGCAGCCAACTCACCATCAGGTGGTGATCGGTAGAAAGCTCCGCCCCTCTCTTTACCCGAGTGTCCAAAACATGAGGCCGCAAATCCGATGACACAACTACAAAGTCGATCATGGAACTGCGGCCTAGGGTGTCCTGGTGCCAAGTGCACATATGGACACCCTTATGTTTGAACATGGTGTTTGTTATGGACAAACTGTGACGAGCACAGAAGTCCGATAACAAAACACCACTCGGGTTCATATCCGGGCGGCCATTCTTCCCAATCACGCCTCTCCAGGTTTCACTGTCGCTGCCAACATGAGCGTTGAAGTCCCCCAGCAGAACAGGGGAATCACCCGAGGGAGCAATCTCCAGTACTCCCTTGAGTGTACCCAAAAAGTGTGGGTACTCTGAACTGCTGTTTGGTGCATACGCGCAAACAACAGTCAGGACCCGTCCCCCCACCTGAAGGCGGAGGGAGGCTACCCTTTTGTCCACTGGGTTGAACTCCAACGTGCAGGCTTTGAACCGGGGGGCAACGAGAATTGCCACCCCAGCCCGTCGCCTCTCACTGCCGGCAACGCCAGAGTGAAAGAGAGTCCAGCCCCTTTCAAGAGAAGTGGTTCCAGAGCCCTTGCTGTGCGTCGAAGTGAGTCCGACTACATCCAGCCGGAATTTCTCTACTTCGCGCACTAGCTCAGGCTCCTTTCCCCCCAGTGAGGTGACGTTCCACGTCCCAAGAGCGAGTTTATGTAGCCGAGGATCGGACCGCCAAGTGCCCTGCCTTCGTCTGCCGCCCAGCTCACATTGCACCTGACCTTTATGGCCCCTGCTATGGGTGGTGAGCCCATTGGAGGGGGGACCCACGTTGCCTCTTCGGGCTGTGCCCGGCCGGGCCCCATGGGTACAGGCCCGGCCATCAGGCGCTCGCCATCGTGCCCCACCTCCGGGCCTGGCTCCAGAGGGGGGCCCTGGTGACCCACGTCCGGGCGAGGGAAATCTGGGTCCTTTGTTGGATGACCATCGTATAAAAATGACTAAAACCATAAAAACAAATATAAACTGTTTCATGCTTATTAGACCTTGTTCATCGGTTCAAGCTGCACAAGTTTACATGCATGCAATGATTTTTTCCCGGGTACTCCGGCTGCCTCCCACCTCCAAAGACATGCACCTGGGGATAGGTTGATTGGCAACACTAAATTGGCCCTAGTGTGTGAATGTGAGTGTGAATGTTGTCTGTCTATCTGTGTTGGCCCTGCGATGAGGTGGCGACTTGTCCAGGGTGTACTTCACCTTCCGCCCAAATGCAGCTGACATAGGCTCCAGCAACCCCCCGCCGCCCCAAAAGGGACAAGCGGTAGGAAATTGATGGATGGATATGTCTTATCGTGCCATGGTCTGGGGACAGGCCACAAAATGTGTAGTGAAGCCTCTGTTGTCATTAAATAAACACTCATTAAATGGGAACATTATCACAAAACCTATGTAAGCGTCAATACATCTGGCAGATGTTTTTGATTGTTCTTTTATATTCTGCGTAAAACTACAAAGATTCGGGATGAAGAGGTTTCAAAAAAACAGACTACGCAATATGAAATGATGGTACGTTTGTACTGGGAGGTTGGAATTACCGAGTTTCTAGTCCGAATTTTAATTGGAACGCTCCTCGAGGTTGGATATCTATTTTGGAAAGTTGGAGCATTTTAATGATGGCGGCTCTGGATGTAAACAATGATATTAGCTTCTATAATATCCGTTATTAGTTTTTCTGATTTGTTTTTGTTACACTAAATCAGCTATATAAAATGAATTTTTGAACGTTTATGTATCGTAACGTTTATGTATGATAACATTACTGTAGTGTAGACTATATCTATTTCACGTGTTTTATACGTTCTACAATGCTAGCAATAGCATCCATGTTTCCATTTTACCCACTGTGTTTTAAGGCTTCACGGTTTTGGGCTTCACGGTGGGAGAGGGGTTAGTGCATCTGCCTCACAATACGAAGGTCTTGCAGTCCTGGGTTCAAATCCAGGCTCGGGATCTTTCTGTGTGGAGTTTGCATGTTCTCCACGTGAATGCGTGGGTTCCCTCCGGGTACTCCGGCTTCCTCCCACCTCCAAAGACATGCACCTGGGGATAGGTTGATTGGCAATAGTAAATTGGCCCTAGTGTGTGAATGTGAGCGTGAATGTTGTCTGTCTATCTGTGTTGGCCCTGCGATGAGGTGGCGACTTGTCCAGGGTGTACGCCGCCTTCCGCCCGATTGTAGCTGAGCTAGGCGCCAGTGCCCCCCGCGACCCCAAAAAGGGAATAAGCATAAATTGTTGATATTCAGATAAGGCAAGCACAACAATTCTGTACCTTTCGTGGATGTGGCCAACAGTTTAATAAGAAGATGCGTTGAATTAGAGTGCTATTGCCACCCTCTTTTGGGCAAATATAGAATCGGTAGTCAATGGCCACAAATTAAATTTTAAAGTGACTTGGGCACAGCATCAATATATATGACCCAATCCAAATACATTTTTCCACTCATAATGTAAATGAACTATAACCAACAAATAAAGTCAACACCTGGCTGCACATAACAGCTCAGTGAACTTTGTGAACATTATAAAACATGTATATATAATTTAAAATATCACATGTATAAATGAATTACAGTGCATGATAGGTGATGTGCAAAACACTTTCTCAACTCTTCCCCATGTTTGGCACATTTTAGCTGCTTGATAATTCTGCTTGATTACTAAACTTTACAGATGTAGTTAAGGGAATGAAACTTTCACATTCTCTTAATATTAAAGGGTTTATCGTTTTTTTACTTCTTATTGCAGAGTCTTCAAGGTTTAATATGGACGGTGGGGGGTAGTTGAAGTTGAAGTTGAAGTTATGTGTTGCTAAGTCTGTTATAGCTTGCTTTAATCAACGCAAACTGGTGTTATTTTGGTACAAACAATTGTTATTACGTCGCAATCACTGCTCTGCTTTGTGGCAGAAAAAAGTGTTGTAATGTGTGTATTTGTATAATTGCGTGTTTGTGTGCATGCACCGACCGTATAACAGCATAATTGCGATTACCCGAAAAAATATGACTTTATTGCAGTTTTTACTGTATTCTTACATGTTTGGTAAACTTCCACTCTTCAAGTTAGTAGGAAATTACTATTCATTTTTAAAGCATCCAGGTTGCCGATAATTATAAAACAACTGAAGTTAGAGTAGTGATTTTGATGCAAACAACTGAAGTTGGAGTAGTGATTTTGATGCCAAATTTATTTAGATGTGTATTTAATCACATTACACATATTCGATATCTACAGCTACACATCCTTCAAAACTGTATAACTATATATATTGTATATATATTTATATATATACATACACACATATGTGTGTATGTATGTATATATATGTATATATATAGATACATATGTATCATACATTGATATAATATATTGGTATAATATGTATGTATATATGTATATATATATATATATATATATATATATATATATATGTACACAGATATACAGTATGTATAGGCTGTATATGTGTGTATAAATGTTATTACTTTACATGCAGTCTGCTTTCGGCCGCCGGACACATTTTTTTAGCCCAATGTGGCACCCTAGTCAAAAAATGTGGACACCCCTGCTTCATTTAGATTAAACAAAATCACACTTTTATTTTAATTACGTTTTTTTATTTATTTTTATCAATCAATCAATCAATGTTTACTTATATAGCCCTAAATCACTAGTGTCTCAAAGAGCTGCACAAACCACTACGACATCCTCGGTAGGCCCACATAAGGGCAAGGAAAACTCACACCCAGTGGTACGTCGGTGACAATGATGACTATGAGAACCTTGGAGAGGAGGAAAGCAATGGATGTCGAGCGGGTCTAACATGATACTGTGAAAGTTCAATCCATAATGGATCCAACACAGTCGCAAGAGTCCAGTCCAAAGCGGATCCAACACAGCAGTGAGAGTCCCATTCACAGCGAAGCCAGAAGGAAAACATCCCAAGCGGAGGCGGATCAGCAGCGCAGAGATGTCCCCAGCCGATACACAGGCGAGCAGTACATGGCCACCGGATCGGACCGGACCCCCTCCACAAGGGAGAGTGGGACATAGGAGAAAAAGAAAAGAAACGGCAGATCAACTGGTCCAAAAAGGGAGTCTATTTAAAGGCTAGAGTATACAAATGAGTTTTATGGTGAGACTTAAATGCTTCTACTGAGGTGGCATCTCAAACTTTTACCGGGAGGTTATTCCAGAGTACTGAGCCCGAAATGAAAACGCTCTATAGCCCGCAGACTTTTTTTGGGCTTTGGGAATCACTAATAAGCCGGAGTCCTTTGAACGCAGATTTCTTGCCGGGACATATGGTACAATACAATCGGCAAGATAGGATGGAGCTAGACCGTGTAGTATTTTATACGTAAGTAGTAAAACCTTAAAGTCACATCTTAAGTGCACAGGAAGCCAGTGCAGGTGAGCCAGTACAGACGTAATGTGATCAAACTTTCTTGTTGTTGTCAAAAGTCTAGCAGCCGCATTTTGTACCAACTGTAATCTTTTAATGCTAGACATGGGGAGACCCGAAAATAATACGTTACAGTAATCGAGACGAGACGTAACAAACGCATGGATAATGATCTCAGCGTCTTTAGTGGACAGAATGGAGCGAATTTTAGCGATGTTACGGAGATGAAAGAAGGCCGTTTTAGTAACGCTTTTAATGTGTGACTCAAAGGAGAGAGTTGGTCAAAGATAACACCCAGATTCTTTACCGTGTCGCCTTGTTTAATTGTTTGGTTGTCAAATGTTAGAGTTGTATTATTAAATAGAGGTCGGTGTCTAGCAGGACCGATAATCAGCATTTCCGTCTTTTTGGCGTTGAGTTGCAAAAAGTTAGCGGACATCCATTGTTTAATTTCATTAAGACACGCCTCCAGCTGACTACAATCCGGTGTGTTGGTCAGCTTTAGGGGCATGTAGAGTTGGTGTCATCAGCATAACAGTGAAAACTAATACCGTATTTGCGTATGATGTCACCTCGCGGCAGCATGTAGATGCTGAAGAGTGCAGGGCCAAGGACCGAACCCTGGGGAACTCCACACGTTACCTTAACGTAGTCCGAGGTCACATTGTTATGGGAGACGCACTGCATCCTATCGGTAAGATAAGAGTTAAACCAGGACAGGGCTAAGTCTGACATACCAATTTGTGTTTTGATACGTTCTAATAAAATATTATGATCGACGGTATCAAAAGCAGCGCTAAGATCGAGGAGCAGCAACATAGATGACGCATCAGAATCCATCGTTAGCAATAGATCATTAGTCATTTTTGCGAGGGCTGTCTCCGTGGAATGATTTGCCCTGAAACCGGATTGAAAGGTTTCACATAGATTGTTAGACGCTAAGTGTTCATTTAACTGCTCCGCAACAATTTTTTCGAGGATTTTTGAAATAAAAGGAAGGTGAGACACCGGTCCGTAGTTTACCATGAGGTCAGGATCGAGGTTAGGTCTTTTAAGAAGAGGATGAATAACCGCTTTTTTGAATGCTAGGGGAACAGTGCCCGAGGAAAGTGATACGTTTATAATATTTAGCACTGATGGACCTAATAATACAAAGAGCTCCTTGATCAGTTTCCCAGGAAGTGGGTCAAGTAAACATGTTGTTTGTTTTATTCCATTTACACGTTGTAACAATTCCTCTAATGTTATTTCCTCAAAACAAGAGAAACTATTTTGGAGGGCAGTATCCGCCGTATATACAATCGTGTCAGTGTTAATAGAACCCAGTTGTAGCTGGGACGCATTGTCTTTAATCTCCTTTCTAATGACTTCAATTTTCTTACTAAACAATTGCATAAAGTCATCAGCTGAGTGGGTGGAGCTACTGGAAGGAGTCCCTTGTTGGGTTAGCGATGCTACCGTACTAAACAAAAATTTAGGATCATTTTTATTATGGCGGATGAGATTTGAGTAATATTTAGCTTTAGGTAAGGTAAGCATGCGTTTATAAGTTATTAAACCAACACTCCATGCTTGATGGTACACCTCAAGTTTAGTCGAGCGCCATTTGCGTTCCAGCTTTCTACATAATAATTTCTGAGCTCTAGTTTCTTCTGTAAACCACGGGGTACGCTTTTTTGGAGCCTTTTTTAACTTTAGCGGTGCTATGTTATCAATGGTTTCGCGCAGGGCGTCGTTAAAGTTGTTAGTGAGGTTATCAATAGAGCCCACATACTTTGGGAATGTTGCCATTACCGAGGGCAGTAGGTCAGCAAGATTTGTCGTTGTGGCCGTATTAATGTTGCGGCTGCTATAGCAGTTATTATTATTATTATTAGTTTGCCGAACATTCGTCTGAACCTCAAATTTGATAAGGTAATGATCGGACAATACTTTAATATACGGGAGTATCGTAACTTTGGAATCGGGGATACCCCTGACAAGCACTAGGTCTATCGTATTACCGTTGCGATGCGTGGGTTCATTTATTATTTGTGTGAGACCACAGCTATCAATTATAGTCTGGAGCGCTACGCACGGTGGGTCCGATGGGGAATTCATATGGATATTAAAGTCCCCCATTATGATTATATTATCGCCGTGTGTCACTAGATCAGCAACGAACTCTGAGAATTCATTGATAAAGTCCGAATAGGGCCCTGGGGGGCGGTAGATAACAGCCAGGTGTAGAGGCAGCGGTGTGACAGACCTCATAGTAAGCACCTCAAACGATTTATATTTATTATTTATGTTAGGACCAAGGTTAAAGTTTTCGTTGTATATTAATGCGACCCCCACCCCTTTTAAGAGGACGGCCAATATGCGCATGTGTAAAGTTAGGAGGGCATGCCTCGTTTAGCGCAAAAAAGTCGTTTGGTTTAAGCCAGGTTTTGCTGAGACCGATGACGTTAAGATTGATGTCTCTGATGATATCATTAAATAACAACGTTTTGGGAGACAATGATCTTATGTTTAAAACACCTATATTATAGGTAGTGGGCTGTTTTAAGGAATTTTTGACCAAATTATCCGTAGTAGCAATATTAATAATGTTGTGTTTATTATGGCCAGTGCATTTAGTATAATTACGACCATATCTAGGAATTGATACGACGGGAATTTTCCGATTGTTTGTTTGTTGCTTTGATAAACTGCACGCATCATAGTTAGCCACCTCAGTAAAACACATGTCCAACTCTGAAACACTCAAACCAGAAAAAACTTGTTCTAATTTAATTGACTCCTTACCCAGACCAGTAGTCTCGCATCTTCCATTTAAATCCGGCTTCAGGATGGAGAGAAGTGGTGTTCTGTGGGGATTAGCCTTCTGCTTTGTTTTTAGCCCCGCTCGGCATCCGCGTTTCCGATCACACCGCTGGCGTCTGCTCCGTGGACGGCCCTCGCTGCTACTATACTCCCCTGCTTCACAGGCCGCTGGATGTAGCCGTCGAAGTATTCCCGTGCTAGTTAGCAGGTCTAGCAAGCACGCGTCTATCAGTCCAAAACGTCCCGATATGTCCACATCCAGAAGTGTCTCGCGGTCGTACGTGATCACGGAGTGACCACGATGTGAGCCAGCCATAAAGTTTGTAGAATTGTCCGGTATTTCTGCCAAATGTTCCATATTTAGCAGGAGCTCCTCGAGGTCGCAGCCGCCATCTTGGATATAATCATGTTCATGGCTTTTTGAAATATTGTGTTTATTTTCTTGTGTGTTTATACAATGCAGAACATCAGCAGTAAAAACAGGTATTTTATCTGGAGTGAATTCTTAATCCTACCTGTCATTTCAGAAACACATACCTGTTATTCATGTGAAAGGTTTACAATATTAGCTACAGTTATTACAGGTTGATTGTCCTTCTTACTTACGCCTGGTGAAGAAGTAAGCGAGAATGAGGTTAGCGGCATCAATTATGGTTGTAAATAGTGAGTTTAATGCACAAATATTGGATGTAAACCATTTTTAGAACTTCAATTATTGTCAGAGATATTGAAGTCAACAGGCAGCAGGGTGACGCTGTAGGTCGTGTCCCACAGCAAGAAGGTCCCTGGTTTAGATTTCCGTGCTTGGGGTCTATCTTTGTGGCGACTTGTCCAGTGTGTACCCCACCTTTCCTGCTGGGATAGGCCTCTGTGTGATCTCAAAAGGTACAAGCGGTAGAAAATGGATGAATAGATGGATTAAAGTCAACATCACTGAGATTTTAAAATGATGTACATTGAAAATAAATTGTGGGCTGCAAATTATGTTTTTTTTTTAGAATTAGCACATCCTTTGTATTTTTGTTGTGATTCCATCCACCACTGTTGTATGTTTTTCTAAGTCCTGCGCACAATTCACCGCTAATACATTACTGAATAAGCACAGACAAATTAATATTAATATATTAATTAGGTTTTATTTGATTGAAATATTATTAATTTAATACCAGCCATCAATAATCCCACTTCTGACAACACTTTGCTGAATTTCCTCCAGGGATCAATAAAGCACTTTCTATTCTATTCTATCTATTCTATAATTTGGTGAGGAGAAATTTGGTTTATTAGCAGCATTGTAGATCTCTTGAAGCTCCCGCAGTCACCTTCCTTAACACTCTCCCATATCAAAGTTTTGTTCATCTGTATCAGTATATTCTCCACTTTCCCTTTCTGATAAATCTATCTTTCTACTTTTTATGTACGTTGAATCTGCCTGCTTTGTCTTCTCTCTACCACTCAGATCTTTACCTCATGAATACACCTACCCTTATTGTATGGCATATTGTAATATTTTAATAAAGTCTGTTGTTTTTTTTTCTACACAGTCCGAGAATAGAGCCATTTCCAAGAAGAGTAAAGAGACAGATGTGGACCTGCTAGGCCTAGGTAAGACCTGCCAAACCCTCACAATATCTCATGAGAACATTTTCATAACACGATGATCGTTCAAATCAGATTTGAAGATCAGAAGATCTTATTACGGTTTTTGATTGATATTGCAATCAATTGTGTTTGTTCCATGTCTGACATTTAAATTTAGGATTCATACATGAGTCATAAGAATGTTTGTGACATGGTATTGGTGGATGATCTATGATACAAAACCCAAAACCAGTGAAGTTGGCACGTTGTGTAAATTGTAAATAAAAACAGAATACAATGATTTGCAAATCCTTTTCAATCTATTTTCAATTGAATAGACTGCAAAGACAAAATACTTGATATTCGAACTGGTAAATGTTGTTATTTTTCGCAAATATTAGCTCATTTGGAATTTGATGCCTGCAACATGTTTAAAAAAAAAGCTGGCACATGTGGTAAAAGAGACTGAGAAAGTTGAGGAATATTCATCAAACACTTATTTAGAACACCCCACAGATGAACATGCTATTTGGAAACAGGTGGGTGCCATGATTTGGTATAAAAGCAGCTTCCATGAAATGCTCAATCATTCACGAAAAAGGATGGGGTGAGGGTCACCACTTTGTGAACAAATGCCTAAGGAAATTGTCAAACAGTTTAAGGACAACATTTTTCAATGAGTTATTGCAAGGAATTTAGGCATATTACCATCTACAGTCCGTAATATCATCAAAAGGTTCAGAGAATCTGGAGAAATCACTGCACGTAAGTGGCAAGGCTGAAAACCAACATTGACCTTTGATCCTTCAAGCGGTACCGCATCAAAAACCGACATCAATGTGTAAAGGATATCACCATGTGGGCTCAGGAACACTTAAAAAAACCACTGTCAGTAACTACAGTTCCTCGCTACATCTGTAAGTGCAAGTTAAAACTCTACTATGCATAGCGAAAGCCATTTCTCAACAACATCCAGAAACGCTGCCGGCTTGGCTGGGCCCAAACTCATCTACGATGGACTGATGCAAAGTGGAAAAGTTTTCTTTGGTCTGACGAGACCACATTTCAAATTGGTTTTGGAAACTGTGGATGTCGTGTCCTCCAGACCAAAGAGGAAAATAACCATCAGCACTGTTCTAGGTGCAAAGTTCAAAAGCCAGCATCTGTGATGGTATGGGGGTGTATTAGTGCAAAGGAATGGGAAACTTACACATCTGTGAGAGCACCATTAATGCTGAAAGGTACATAAAGGTTTTGGCATCAAAGCAACATCTTTTTATGGATGCCCTTGCTTATTTCAGCAAGACAATGCCAGGCCACATTCTGCACGTGTTACAACAGCGTGGCTTTGTAGTAAAAGAGTGCGGGTACAAGAACTGGCCTCCCTGTAATCCAAACCTGTCTCCCTTTGAACATGTGTGGTGCATTATGAAGCGCAAAATACGACAACGGAGACCCCAGACTGTTGAACAGCTTAAGCTTTACATCAAGCAAGAATGGGAAATAATTCCACCTGAAAAGCTTAAAAATTGGTCTCCTCAGTTACCAAACATTTACCGATTGTTGTTCAAAAGAAAGGCCATGTAACACAGTGATAAAAAAATGCCCCATGTGCCAACTTTTTTGCAATGTGTTAATAAATTAATGATTATTTGTTAAAAAAAAAAAAAAAAGGTTTCTCAGCTAGAACATTAAATATCTTGTCTTAGCAGTGTATTCAATTGAATATAAGTTGAAAAGGATTTGTAAATCATTGTATTCTGTTTTTATTTACAATTTACACAAAGTGCCAACTTCACCGGTTTTGGATTTTGTATATTGGACACAATCTATTGCAGTACAACACAACCTAGAATAGAATAAAATATAACTTAATTGTCACTGCACTTAAAAAGTACAACACAATTATTTTTCAGTCCCACCCATCCAAGAACAGACATACATTATATATAATAATTTTATACAATATGCACTATATATTACAGGGTTAGAAAGAACAGGAAGACTGACCTAGTGGCGCCCTGTAAAAAGGTTGGAAGGAAAGGTAAACGAGGGTGGTGTAGAAAGAGAAAAAAAAGCAACTTCCAAACTAAGCTCCTATGGAGGGTAACAGAAAAAAACCCTGAACAACAATAAGCACATACTGCATGCGCACATTTTTATGACAAACAAAAACTTGGCACTTGCAATGGGGTTCGGGGAGGGCATCAGCTCAAAGCTGCAGCCATCAGGGCAATTTTCCATAGTCCATCATACCGCAGGTGGTGAAGCAGTGAAGACGTGGGATTCAGGGTGGGGGTATGTGTGCCGATCTGTGTCGTTGTAATCCATGGGTGGGTGTATTGACCATATGCCTGGAAGTCGTTCCGTTTGGCATCACAAAACAATCAACATCTGAGGTGTCTTGAAGGGGGTGAAGGGATTTCATATTTCAGAGCGTCTTTCACTGGAATGGTCTCACTGGGGTGTTTACAACATGGCCTTGCAAAGGCCATTGCAGAGGGAGCTGTGTTGTTTTGGTCAGGGCAAACGAACACATTCCAATGGTTTTTCGGCTCCAATTGTCCGTTCTGGCAGTCAAATTGGTCATAATTTTGCTTTGTTTGTGAGTGAGAAAATACGATTGATCTGAAGATTTAAAAATGTACAATGGAATTTAAAGAGGAAAGAAGATTATTCCAATAAAATTGGTCTTTGAACTTGAATTGCCTGTGACTAGGGGTGTAACAGTACGTGTATTTGTATTGAACCGTTTCGGTACGGGGGTTTCGGTTTGGTTCGGAGGTATACAGACATATATTAAGTAGCGCACCACACGTTAAAAAAGTTGAAAACTTATTGGGGTGTTACCATTTAGTGGTCAATTGTATGGAATATGTACTGAACTGTGCAATCTTCTACTAAAAGTTTCAATCAATCAAAAAAAAACAACAACACACGGCATGCTAGCAATGACTGGACTGCGATAGACTGACCATACCTCCTCTTTTCACCGGATATGTCCTCTTTGTGGAGCTGTTCAGGAGTTTCTTAAATGCCTCAAATGTCCGGCATTTTGAGTTATGGTTGCGTGTATTTTCAATGTACGTTCAGGGTTAAGAAGGGGTTAAAACCAAAAAAAAAAGTGGTGCACCCAGCAGAGACAGAGAGCGAGAGAGTTATGATAAATGCGCATGCGTCGCCAGGCTCTGCTTTTTATCCATTGATTAATCAGATTAAATTTTTTATTATCTTTAGCAGGGGTGTCAAAAGTGTGCCCCGGAGGCCATTTGCAGCCCACAGCTAATGTTTTAAAGGCCCACGGCACATTCTAAAAATGCTATTAAAATAAACAAAAACATAAACAAAAGTGAATTAAAAAAGCTTAAAGGCCAAATGTAATTTAGAAAAATTTGCAAAGTTGAATAATAAAACAAAGCTGTTTTTTTTTCTTTCAAACTGTCATTGCTCAAAACATAATATTTAATCAATATCAATGTTATTATGAATTATTGACCTATCCAAGTTTCCCATTACTTCACATCAAATATTCCACTAAGAAAAATATTTTTGGTGGAAGATTGGCCAGAGTGTGTGAATGTGAGTGTGAATGTTGTCTGTCTATCTGTGTTGGCCCTGCGATGAGGTGGCGACTTGTTCAGGGTGTACCCCGTCTTCCGCCCGTATGCAACTGAGATAGGGGCCAGCGCCCCCCGCGACACCAAAAGGGAATAAGCGGTAGGAAATGGATGGATGGATTTAGCAAATTTGTTAAATAAATAATCCAAAAATTTATATTTTGTTTTTTTCTTACTGTACTGAAAATTAACCGAACCGTGACCTCTGAACCGAGGTACGTACCAAACCGAAATTGTTGTGTACCGTTACACCCCTACCTGTGACCTATTCTTTAGATTCTAGGGACTGTAGAACATGAATTAGTCATATGTCTATAAGAATACAGTATGGAGCTGTCTATTAAACTGTAAGCTATTTTAGGTATGGCAGAATATATTTAAAAATAAACTAGACCCAGTGAAGCTAATGCCTGGATTTAGAAAAAAAAAAGCCAATCCAGAGTCTGGTACATGCAGCAATGGACATCTCAATAAGAAGTTTTATAAAATATTGAGAAATTTGAGGATACAGTCAGTGGTGTTTTGGTAGATCACATCGGCATAATGGAGAATAGGATATAACAGTTGTGATGTCCCTCTTTTTCTAACTTGAAATGAAAACCAATTGATTGATTGGTAAAAAATGCCCAAACAGCAATATATTATCTCGGGGGTTTAAAAGTAAACTCAGGGTTGATCTATCCAATGTTTTTCAATACATTAATTTGCATTAGTGAAGTTCTATTGCTATCATTAATAAACTAGATAGATAAACCAAATATTACATCATAGAGCATTTTTTTCACATTAAGAACAAGCCTGTTGTAATTGGACCACTGTTGGACAGTGTTAAACTCATGTGGCATATTATACTTAACTTGTCATACAACGCAATTGAAATTGAGATAGGCTCCTGCACCCCCCGCAACCCCAAACGGGACAAGCGGTAGAAAATGGATAGATGGATGGAAATCGTAAGCTTAAAGATGAACATGGCAGAATGAGTACAATTGAGGTAAACTATTAATAGAAATAAAGTAAAGAAGTAGACCTAAAATAGAATCTATTTTGAAGATAAGAGTTAAACAAGAGGACAGCGTTTTGATGCAGGCCAATATAATGCGGTTTGTCCAGGATAAGATGATAATCAACGGTCAAAAGCTTTTGACAGATCAATGAAAAAATTCCCCTGTAAAGTGGCTGGTGTCAGATGCAGAAAACAAGTCATTTTTTTAATTCAAGAAGAGCTGTAGGTGTAGAAAAATAGGTTGAAAATGGGATTCATGTGGAAATAAGATGTTAGCTTCAGGGACATAAATAAATAGTTGATGAAAAATGTGTTTTTCACATTTTTGTACAAATACATAGATTATGGATGTGGAGATATCTTTCTTCCCCCTTCAGGGTTCAGGGTTCGTCGGACCACCTTGACCACAACACCTTCTAATGTGGGTTTTAAAAACAGGAGAGTTTTTATTTTTTTGTTCTTGTCGTCGTCTTCAAAGGTTGGTTTTGCTTTTCAGCAGTCTCACTCTCTCTCGTCGTGCTCTTGTGGCTTTTCAGCTCCGTCATGTGTTTCCTGATCCCACTATCTCCCCCCGCTCATGGTCTCCGGCGCTGCTATAAAGGAACAGGTGATTAGATAACTTGTTCCACCTGAGATATCCACTCACCTGTTGGTTGCTTCATGGTTTGCCCCTGCACACACCCCACTCACAGGCAACGCGTGGACCACGCCCCTCTCCACATGCAACCACCGCCAGACTCAGGCCGGGCAACCGTCCGGCCGCCTCCCCACCCCATAGCGGGGCGAGAGAGGAAGTCGGCCACAACCATCTGCGCGCCCCGTCTGTGGACCACCCGGAAGTTGTAGGGCTATTATGCCAGGTACCACCGGGGGATCCGCGCATTGGCATCCTTCATTCGGTGGAGCCACTGGAGGAGTTTGTGGTCCGAGCAGAGACTGAAGGCGCGCCCCAGCAGGTAGTAACGGAGGCCCCGGCCGCCCACCAGCTGGCAAGGCACTCCCTCTTCACTGTGCTGTACCTTTCCTCCCGGTCCGAGAGTTTCCGGCTGATGTAAAGCACAGGGCGGTTGACGCCCTTCACCCGCTGGGTCAGTACCGCCCCCAGTCCCCGGCCCGACGCGTCCACCTGCAGACAGAAAGGGATGTTAAAATTTGGCATGTGCAGCACCGGCTCCTCGCAGAGTGCTGTTTTTACCTTCTCGTACCCCCACTGGCACTGCTCCATCCACTGGACCAGATCTGGAGCCCCCTTTCGTGTGAGGTCAGTCAGTGGGCTGGTCAAGTCTGCAAACCGGGGAATAAATCGGCGGTAGTAGCCCGCCAGTTCCAAAAACTGCCTCACCTCTTTTTTCGTCTTTGAGGGGTGGGCAGGGTGCAATCGCCGCTGTCTTGTCGACTTGTGGCCGCAGCCTTCTCCCTCCCAAGTGGTACCCCAGGTACTGTACTACCCTCCGGCAAACTGCGCACTTTGCCGGCTTGGCGGTGAGCCCTGCCCGCTTCAGGGACTGTAGCAGCGCCCCCACACGATGCATGTGTTGTTCCCAGCTTCCACTTGGAATGATGCCATCATCCAAGTAGGCAGCTGCGTATGCCGCGTGGGGTTGCAGCACCCGGTCCATGAGGCGCTGGAACGTGGCGGGCGCACCGAACAAACCAAACGGAAGTGTCACAAATTGTTACAAACCTTCCGGAGTGGAAAAGGCAGTTTTTTTCTTGGGACTCTGGTGACAAAGGAATCTGCCAGTAACCCTTGGTTAAATCCAGCGTCGTGGAAAAACGAGCAGTGCCGAGCAGATCCAGGAGCTCGTCGACCCGGGTAATTGGGTATGCGTCAAAACGTGACACCGCATTTACCTTGCGGTAATCCACACAGAACCGTATAGTCCCATACTTCTTCCCTACCAGAACGATGGGGCTGCACCACGCTCTGCGGGATTCTTCTATTACACCCATCTCGAGCATGGTTTTAAATTCCTCCCGAACTACTTTGCGTTTGTGTCCGGGAAGCCGATATGGCCAAGACCGCACCGTAACCCCCTGGCTGGTCTCAATATGATGCTGTAAGAGATTCGTCCGGCCGGGCCGCGAGGAGAACACATCAGAGGAGCGACGCTGCAATTCAGCAATATCCGCTCTCTGCGCTAACGTGAGCTGCTCGTCACAGGGCAGATGAGGGGGTGGGCCAGAGCACGGGAACTCTGGACCCAGCTCCTCCTCCTCCCTCACTTCTGTCACCATGGAGAGAGGCTCCGCTTCTCTCCATGCCTTCAGCAGGTTCAGATGATAAATCTGAGTGTCTCCGCGTCAGTCCTAGCGTCGAACCTCATAATCAACATCACCTACTTGCCGTGTGACCTCGAAGGGTCCTTGCCACTTTGCAAGTAATTTGGAACTTGAGGTTGGAAGCAATACAAGCACCTTTTCTCCAGGTGTAAATTTGCGTAGTTGGGTCCCCTTGTTATACGTGCGCTGTTGACGCTCTTGGGCATGGAGCAAATTTACACGTGATAAGTGGCCCACCTTGTGGAGTTTTGCTCGCATGTCCATGACATACTGAATTTCATTGTTGCTGGAGCTTGGACCTTCCTCCCAGCTTTCTTTAATAATGTCCAGCACTCCGCGAGGCCTGTGGCCATATAACAACTCAAAAGGTGTAAAACCTAGAGAGGTCTGGGGTGCCTCCCGCATAACAAACATTAGGGGTTCCAACCATTAATCCCAATTTTGTTTTGTCCCTGTGCATGAACTTGGTTTTCAGCGTTTGTGGATGATATACGCTGGTGCGGATGGCCGTGATTCCCAATAACCCGTATTGTTCCTTTATCGTGCGCGACATAAAGGACGTGCCCTGGTCAGTCAGAATCTCTTTCGGGATTAAGACTTGGGAGATGACCTAAAACAGCGCTTGCGCAACACTCTTGGCAGAGATGGAGCGCAGGGGCACTGCTTCGGGATAACGCGTTGCGTAATCCACCAGGACTAACACAAAGCGGTATCCCCGTGTGCTCGGGGAAAATGGTCTGATGAAGTCTATCCCAATTCTTTTGAACGGGACCTCTATGAGTGGTAATGGGCGCAAGGGGGCCTTTGGGAGGGCCGCTGGGTTCACCAGCTGGCAGTCCGGGCAGGCAGCGCACCAACGGCGCACGTCTGCCCGGAGGCCTGGCCAATAGAATCAGACCATGACCCGATTAAGTGTCTTATCATACCCCATATGGCCGGAGAGTGGATTAAGATGTGCCTCCTGGAAAATCATCTCCCGGCGGTGCTTTGGCACCAACAACTGGGTGTGTTCCTCTCAGATCAGAGTGTCACGGCTCACTCTAATAACCTATCACAAATAATTGAAAAATGGGGAAATACCCGCGCTTTCCCCCGGGCGCACAGGCTGACCGTCAATGTAATCCACCTGGTCCCAGGCCGCGCGCAAGGTTTCATCACGGTACTGCTCGAGGGGAAAATTATCCGTAAGTTGCCACCGGGAGGCCGCGAAGCCCCCACTGTGTCCCGCTCTGCAGCACCGGATGAAGCCGTGTCGCCACTGAGAACCGCGCGGATACTCCCCCCTCCTATCGTCCGTGAGCGCATTCCCACACATCGTGTCACTAGATGGTTAAACCCCGGCCAATTCTTTCCTAGATTTATAGGATGCGTAAGGTGCGCTTGCGGCAACCTTGACACTATGCTTTTGACTCTTATACTAAATTTTCACTTGGGTATTTGTGCACATCCCAATGAATACACCTGATTTTTTCCCGTGTTGCATACCTCAACGCCCCGGGACGAACCAGGTTCTGGTGAATCATGGACTGTTTGCAGGCCGAATCCACCATCGCCCAGTATGTACTCCCTTGTACCCTTACCGTGACACAGTACGTTGCCCCCAGATCGGGGGTGGGTGCTGGGGGCCTGACAACCCGCATCACCTGCCCCACCTCCATTAAGGAACACTTCCGGCACACGTGCCCGGGCTGATCGTACCCCCAGCACACCGGCCCTGGTGCTCGAGGCGCCATCAGCAAGGGAAGCCCTCTCTCCGCAGCGGCGGTACCCTGGAACGCGGAAGCAGAGGAGATATTACATCCCCGTGTTCCCCCCTTGTTGTGTGTGTATGTGTGCGTGAATGGGTGCGTGTGTGTGTGCTTTTAAGCTGTTTGTTCGAGAAGGGGACCTGCTCGCTGACTCCGGGTGGTTCGGCCGGTCGAGATCGCTGCTTCATGGTTGTCCCTTCCTGTGGCGCGAGTCGTCGGCGGGGTGCTGGGTTGGGCCTTTCGGCTGACTTTGTGGTCGCCTCCCGGTGGACTGCCAGGTGATCCTCTGCCAAAGTCACAGCCATCTTCACGTCGGGGGGGCGGTGGTACCTGACCCATGCGGCGGTCCTGAGCGGCATCGATGAATTGTTCCAGTACAATATACTCTAGTACTTTTGGATCTTGTCCATTCAGCTGGAGCCACCTGGTCGCCGCGTCCCTCAGCTGCTGCGCCAGCACGAAGGGGCGGTCCTCCGGGCCCAGTTTCATGGCATGAAACCTTCTTGTGTGGTCCTCTGGGCTGCTGCCGACCCGATCCAGGATGGCGTGGCGAAGGTTGGGGTACTGCATTCGGGCAGCTGCTGGGAGACTCAACACCGCCCTCTGTGCCTCCCCCACCAGGAGTGGCAGCAGCATCACGCCCCATTCTTCCTCCAGCCACTTATATGAGGTTGCAGTGGCCTTCACCATGTGCTGCATGGAAATTGTCGCTCCCGCACCTGATGTGCCAGCTCTGCTCATTAAGGTTTGCAGCAGCTGGGTCTGCTGCTGGCTCGCCGCTGACACCTCGGCCAGCACTCGCCCGAACGACTCCAGGGGGGTTGTGGTAGACATCACTTCGGTCCGGTTGGTTGGGTGCCAGTTGTGGAAGTATCTTTCTTCCCCGGGTTGGACCAACTTGACCACAACACTTGTAACGTGTGTTTTAACAGGAGAGTTTTTATTTTTTTGTTCTTGTCGTCTTCAAAGGTTGATTTTGCTTTTCAGCAGTCTCACTCCCTTTCGTCGTGCTAACAAAAAGCAAGTAGGATCATCTTTGTTGATGTTGGGAAAGGACAATGCCTACAATCTCTTTAGTGATTGAATGCTGTAGAATGACATTGAACATAGGTCACATGCTCAATTCAAACCTATGGCATTTTGATGCACATTATGAGCAGTAAATACCAGGAATTTCTGCTCCATGTTTGTTCACCTTAAAGACAAACAATACAAGAAAGAAAGTACAAGATAAAGCCTTTCAACTATAAATATGGTAAAATTATACACACTTTTTAAACTTTTCTGTTTGTAATGTTAGAATGCTGACAAAATGAAGAACTAATTTTCACTGACTAAAAAATGACAATGCAGTTGCATGCAGCATGCAGAACCGGACTATAAATACATGATCCACACCTTGCAGCCTTGTTGAGAAGATGAGATTTCACACATAATCAATAATTCCAATACGCGGCAGTATTCTCCCCCACATTTCTTCCCATCCCCCTCCACTATGTCTCTGTTTACTTTACAACTGTAGCCCTCTGGCAAAGTGGATCCTACACATCTTACTGTTTGTTTAACCAGATGAAAACAATAGTTCCCCTATTTTCATTTCCATTTGCTTTGATTGTGCTCTTAAAAGCAGTAGTGAAATTGAATTGAAATTTCAATTATCATTTGTGACGTTTAAAGGGAATAATTACCCTCTATTAGATGTTCTTTTGTGTGCATAAGATGAGTTGCACGGATGAAGGCTTGGTTAGTGATGTGAGAAAGATGTGAAATATGGCATCTATCCATTCATTCTTCTACTGCTTATCTTCCACTTGGGTCATACTTAGTGAATACAATAGTGTGTCTTGTTTGGGTCTATTTGTGGCATAACACATCCAATCATTTGTTACTTACTACAAACCCTGTTTCCATATGAGTTGGGAAGTTGTGTTAGATGTAAATATAAACGGAATACAATGATTTGCAAATCATTTCAACCCATATTCAGTTGAATATGCTACAAAGACAACATATTTGATGTTCAAACTGATAAACATTTTTTTTTTTTGCAAAAAATCATTAACTTTAGAATTTGATGCCAGCAACACGTGACAAAGAAGTTGGGAAAGGTGGCAATACATACTGATAAAGTTGAGGAATACTCATCAAACACTTATTTGGGTACATCCCACAGGTGTGCAGGTTAATTTGTAACAGGTGGGTGCCATGATTGGGTATAAACAGAGCTTCCCAAAAAATCTCAGTCTTTCACAAGAAAGGATGGGGCGAGGTACACCTCTTTGTCCACAACTGTGTGAGCAAGTAGTTAAACAGTTTAAGAACAACGTTTCTCAAAGTGCAATTGCAAGAAATTTAGGGATTTCAACATCTACGGTTCATAATATCTCTACGGTTCATAATATCATCAAAAGGTTCAGAGAATATGGAGAAATCACTCCACGTAAGCGGCATGGCCGGAAACCAACATTGAATGACCATGACCTTCGATCCCTCAGACGGCACTGTATCAAAAACCGACATCAATCTCTAAATAATATTACCACATGGACTCAGGAACACTTCAGAAAACCCCTGTCACTAAATACAGTTCGTCGCTACATCTGTAAGTGCAAGTTAAAGCTCTACTATGCAAAGCGAAAGCCATTTATCAACAACATACAGAAACGCGCCGGCTTCTCTGGACCCGAGATCATCTAAGATGAAGTGATGCAGAGTGGAAAAGTGTTCTGTGGCCTGACGAGTCCACATTTCATATTGTTTTCGGAAATATTCGACATCGTGTCATCGGGACCAAAGGGGAAGCGAACCATCCAGAATGTTGTCGATGCACAGTTCAAAAGCCAGCATCTGTGATGATATGGGGGTGCATTTGTGCCCAAGGCATGGGTAACTTACTCATCTGTGAAGGCACCATTAATGCTGAAAGGTACATACAGGTTTTGGAATAACATATGCTGCCATCTAAGCGCCGTTTGTTCATGCGTATTTCAGCAAGACAATGCCAAGCCACATTCAGCACGTGTTTCAACAGCGTAGCTTTGTAAAAAAAGAGTGTGGGTACTTTCCTGGCCCACCTGCAGTCCAGACATGTCTCCCATCGAAAATGTTTGGCGTATTATGAAGCGTAAAATACGACAGCGGCGACCCCGGACTGTTGAATGACTGAAGCTCTACCTAAAACAAGAATGGGAAAGAATTCCACTTTCAAAGCTTCAACAATTAGTTTCCTCAGTTCCCAAACATTTATTGAGTGTTGTTAAAAGAAAAGGCGATGTAACACAGTGGTGAACATGCCCTTTCCCAACTACTTTGACACGTGTTGCAGCCATGAAATTCTAAGTTAATTATTATTTGCAAAAAAAAATAATAATAAAGTTTATCAAGGTTCAAGGTTCAAGGTTCAACTTTATTGTCCCCTCGGGGAAATTTGTCTTGGGCACAGTGCATCATTGCTTTCTTAACATACACAAAAACAACAGAACAAAAACACAAGCACAGACACAACCACAACCAGACATGAGTTTGAACATCAAATATCTTGTTTTTGTAGTGCATTCCACTGAATATGGGTTGAAAATGATTTGCAAATCCTTGTATTCCGTTTATATTTACATCTAACACAATTCCCCAACTCAAATGGAAATGGGGTTTATAATTTCCACACTTCTATTAGCCCTGGGTCAGGTAGACCCGGACATTTTATATGTACCATATTTTTCGGCATATAAGTCGCTCCGGAGTATACGTGTCACCGGCTGAAAATGCATAATAAAGAAGGAAAAAAACATATATAAGTCGCACTGGAGTAAAATTCGCATTTTTTGGGGACATTTATTTGATAAAACCCAACAACAAGAATAGACATTTGAAAGGCAATTTGAAATAAATAAAGAATAGTGAACAGGCTGAATAAGTGTACGTTATATGACGTATAAATAACCAACTGAGAAGGTGCCTGGTATGTTAACGTAACATATTATGGTGAGAGTCATTCAAATAACTATAACATATAGAACATGGTATACGTTTACCAAACAATCTGTCACTCCTAATCGATAAATCCGATGAAATCTTCTTCCTCGATGTCGCTTCTAAACAACTCTGCCAACTCCAAAGGTATGCGCCGCTTCCTCTTGTCGTTTTCTGCTGCATATTTCACTACGTCCAGCTTGTAATCTGCAGTACATGATTTCCTTTTCGGTGCCATTTTTGTTCAACCCTTCTCAGTTTTTATAAATTACCGCCAACGATGAAATGATCCATTTAAATTGCTACGGCAGTAGCATATAGCATATAGCAGTTAGTATCCCATGACCCACAATGCACTTCTGCGATGACCCTCCCCCGCCGAATTTTTATTGGTGGACGTGTGTGTGACGATTGCTGACATTTTCTTCGTCTCTTCCGCGAATGAGAAAAATAATATTATTTGATATTTTATGGTAATGTGTTTATAATTTCACACATAGGTCGCTCCGGAGTATATGTCGCACCCCCGGCCAAACTATGAAAAAAACTGTGAATTATAGTCCTAAAAATACGGTAATAGAAATGTGTAGGGGGGTTATATGGTTTGTGTTCATTAGATATGTATTCTGATACATGTTCTTCACAGAAAATGAGCAAGAGCCAGTGAGTCTCAGTTTGAAAAATTAATTAATTGTATAATTTTTCTTTTAATAAAAGTCGAAAATGGATCCCACAGACCCGAACACCACAGAAGGGTTTGCATGTGTATTTGTAACAGCACACCTCACTGGTGTGTCAACAATGGCAGTTTAAGAAATCTATCCCCACTGTCACGCATTCACCAGTTTAAAAGTGCTAATTTGGCCAATCAAAAGCATGAAAAATAACTTGCTGATAGTTTTGACGCCTCTACCCGTCAATATGTCAGTGGTTGAATGCACATTTATGCATTTGTACTAATTTTTTTTTACACAAGTATTTTTGATTCTACAAGTTGAAAGTATCACAAACATTATTGCACGTTGTGCTGTTCAGACGTTACTATTAAATAACGCAAATGTCCTCAGACATTTCGGCTGTGGCAGGCTGTGCATTTGGCACCTGAGCCTTCACACTGGATATAAAACAATAATATCAGAGAAAAATATTATACAATGCCATCCATCCATCCATTTTCTACCGCTTATTCCCTTTCGGGGTCGCGGGGGGCGCTGGCGCCTATCTCAGCTACAATCGGGCGGAAGGCGGGGTACACCCTGGACAAGGCGCCACCTCATCGCAGGGCCAACACAGATAGACAGACATACAATGGCGTGGCAAAAAAGAGAGCGAGGTATTCTGCATATTGAGGATAAATACCAGTATTACTGAAGCAGGAAATCAAGTTAACCAGTTTGTACTAGTGGTCCACAAGTACAAATTGTCTTAAGTATTTTTGGAAAACTGCACTTTTTTTTAGGATTTGGCCCTTTATCCACAATTTACATGTGAGACAAGAACACACTTGTGTTGTCATTTTCTGTGCATTCTCGAACAGTAAAACACTATGGAGCAGTAAAAAAACTGCAAACACAAGGCGGCGATGTTCATGCTAATTGCTGTAAGTATATATGCAATGTAGTAACTGGCATATTCATGATAACTTGTGATATTAACAGCATTGTGGTTATTTTAAGTATTAGTTCAGTTCAGTTTATTTATTTATGCAGCACATTTAAAAACAACCCCAGTTGGCCAAATTGCTGTACAGACATAAAAAAAAAAAATATAAACAAAATAAGGGCACGTCGTGTCACATTTACATTGTAACACAGAAGGATGAATAAAATACATTAGTAAAATATACCTTAAAAGAAGTGCAGACTATATCCATCCATCCATCCATTTTCTACCGCTTATTCCCTCTGGGGTCGCGGGGGACGTAGCTGCCTATCCCAATGGAAGGTGGCGTATACCCTGGACAAGTCGCCACCTCATCAAAAGGCCAACACAGATAGACAGACAACATTCACACTCACATTCACACACTAGGGCCAATTTAGTGTTGCCAATCAACCTATCCCCAGGTGCATGTCTTTGGAGGTGGGAGGAAGTCGGAGTACCCGGAGGGAACCCACGCATTCACGGGGAGAACATGCAAACTCCACACAGAAAGATCCCGAGCCCGGGATTGAACTCAGGACTACTCAGGACCTTCGTATTGTGAGGCAGTAACACTAACCCCTCTTCCACCGTGCTGCCCGCAGAATATATCACCTAAAGTATTACAATGTAATAAAAATAAAAAATACATAAAACAAGAAATAAAAAACAACCACCATATCCTGCCTAACTGGATTTGAACTCCAGGTAGTAAAAATATGTTTTTAACCTAGATTTAGATTGGCTCAGAGACTGTTAGGATTTAATAGATAGTGGAAGATTATTTCACAATCCGGGCCCTGCCACTGAGAAAGCTCTACCTCCTTTGGTTTTGGGTCTTTTTTTTGGGACAGACAGGAGTAGCTGGTCTGAAGACCTCAGAGCATACTTGCCAACTCTCCCGATTTTCCCGGGAAAGTCCCGAATTTCATTGCCCCTCCCGAAAATCTCCCGGGGCCACCATTCTCACGAATTTCTCCCGATTTCCACCCGGCCAACAATATTGCTAAACCATCCTTCACTGGGCGCCACTTCCGGCCGGACAATAATAACGTTTACACCTCAAAGTGAAACGCGGCAATCAGAACAGAAGACGAAGCAGAAGAACTGACATGGCGGCGATGAGTAAGAAGAAAAAGTACGCTTGCAAGTTCCAAAATGATTGGAAAAAATAATTTCAGTTCGTCCAGGACAGCTCAAAGGGGAAGGGGTATGCTGCCTGCAAATTTTGTAGATAAGACTTTTCCATTGAACACGGTGGCCGAACAGACATAGTCACTCATGAACGGTCAGAGAAGCATAAGGCTGTGGTAACGCAGCACCGGTCACAGCCCAGTACTATGGGCCAGCTTGCTAAATAGAGACCCGAGGGTGTAACTTATGCCGAGACAAAGATGGCTATGTTGATAGCTGTGAGCAACATCCCGTTCTCATTTGCGGATGTTTTCAACAATTCAGAGATCGCTCGCCAGTACGAAAAAGACCGAAAAAAGGCTACTCAAATAGTGAAAGGTGAGTGTTATTTTTTTTTCAAGTAAGCAGCATTTTTAAGCAATGTTTCGAAATTCAAGTATTTATTTTATATATATATATATATATATATATATATATATATATATATATATATATATATATATATATATATATATATATATATGTGTGTGTGTGTGTGTGTGTGTGTGTGTGTGTATAAATATATATATATATATGTAAATAAATATTTTAATTTTAGTGAATTACAGCTATATATATATATATATATATATATATATATATATATATAAACTAATTCACTGAAATTCAAGTATTTCTATATATATGTATATATATATATATATATATATATATATATATATATATATATATATATATATATGTGTAAATATTAGGGGTGTAACGATACACAAACATTTTGGTTTGGTACGTACCTCGGTTTAGAGGTCACGGTTCGGTTCCTTTTCGGTACAGTAAGAAAACAACAAAATATACATTTTTTTGGTTATTTATTTACCAATTTTGTAAATAATGGCATAACATACAGTGGGGCAAAAAAGTATCTAGTCAGCCACCGATTGTGCAAGTTCTCCCACTTAAAATGATGACAGAGGTCTGTAATTTTCATCATAGGTACACTTCAACTGTGAAAGAAAGAATGTGAAAAAAAATCCAGGAATTCATATTGTGGGAATTTTAAAGAATAAGAATTTATTTGTAAATTATTGTGGAAAATAAGTATTTGGTCAACCATTCAAAAGTTGACACTGATGGAAGGAGGTTTTGGCTCAAAATCTCACGATACATGGCCCCATTCATTCTTTCCTCAACACGGATCAATCGTCCTGTCCCCTTAGCAGAAAAACAGCCCCAAAGCATAATGTTTCCACCCCCATGCTTCACATTAGGTCTGGTGTTCTTGGGATACAACTCAGTATTCTTCTTCCTCCAAACACGACGAGTTGAGTTTATACCAAAAAGTTCTATTCTGGTTTCATCTGACCACATGACATTCTCCCAATCCTCTGCTGTATCATCCATGTATCCATTTTGGTATAAATTGGCTATTTCTGGCAATTTATTTAAGTGTGTATCAAACTGGTAGCCCTTCGCATTAATCAGCACCCAAGAAGTACCTCTTGGTTTCAAAAAGGTTGGTGACCCCTGATATGCAGTATATAAAAAATACTTAAATTTCAGTGAATTACAGCTGTACATATATATATATATATATATATATATATATATATATATATATATATATATATATATATATATATATAAATATATATATAAATATATATATATATATATATATATATATACATATATATATATATATATATATATATATGTTTATATGTATATATATACAGTGCTGCGCCCGGGTATCATTTATGGTGATTTATGTTGTGTTTGTTGTATTCTACCTGCCTCCTCATCTGGTGTGTCAGTGTTTTTCCCCAGTTTATTGGCCCTCACTAGGCACACCTGCTGCCAATCACGTCCCGGTAGTATTTAAGCGCTTCACTGCCAGCCTGTCCCTGCCGACTATTGTTCCTGAACTCCACTCTGACACGTCCCTCTCGCATTCAGCTCCCCTGGTATGTTGCTCTCGTATATTCATGTATTTTGACCTCGTTGTGTTTTTGTTTTTTCTAGCCTCCCTGTTTTGAATATTAGTTTTGCCACGCTGTGTGCGCCCTGGCCTTTTCCCTGCCAGCCTCTGAGAGAGACTACCTTTGTTATATTTCCCATGGTGTGCACGTTTGCCCCATCTTCCTTAGTTATCATTTTGACTTATTAAATATTACATTTTTGTCACTATCGCTAATCTTGCCTCCATTCTCTGCATCTCGGGGTCCACCCTTGAACTATATATATATAGATATATATAACCGTAACAGAATAGTCGGCCATGTCTATGGACCTCGCAGAGACTGAACCATTCAGACGGGAATTGCAACAGCAGGCAATTCGTCTGGGGCAACAGGAGGAACAATTCGGTTTGCTGGGGGCATGTGTCAACGCCATGACTGAACGTCAAGATGCCCGCCTCAACACATTGGAGCAACAGCTCAGTAGTGTACTCACCGCTTTGCAGGCCTTGTCTCCGTCCACGGCCGTTCCAGCAGTCCCGCAGTTACCTCCACGTCCAGAGGATACTCCTCTGCCTAATGACACTTCACCGGCATCTTGCCCACCGCTCTCCAAACCAGAGCGCTTCTCCGGTGAGTCCGGTGATGTGCTCCCTTTTCTCACGCAATGTGAGATCTATTTTGAACTTTTACCCGCTTCCTTTCCCTCGGAAAGAGCTCGCGTGGCGTTCGTGATGACCCACATGAGTGGCCGGGCGTCGGCTTGGGCCACCGCAGAGTGGGTGCGTCATTCACCCGTGTGCGCCATTCACCCGTGTGCGCCTCATACGCCGCCTTCTCCAAAGCCTTAAGGAGCATCTTCCAACGTGAGAAGCCAGGGCGTGATGCGGCACGAGCGTTGCTACGTCTGCAACAAGGGCAGCGAAGTGTCACGGACTTCGCTATTGAATTTCGTAAACTGGCGGCGGCAAGTGAATGGCCCACTTCCGCATTGGTGGATGTATTTTCCCTCGGCCTTGCAGATAGGGTCCGAAGACTAATGATTCCGATCAAGACTCCCGAGAGCCTCAACGAACTTGTCGCTATGGCAGTGGAGGTGGAGTCCCGCCTTGTTGACTGGGAAAGGGAGAGATTCCGACGACAAGGGGTGCGCTCCTCGGCGTATAATGGGAGTGGCCATGGAGGACATCAGGTTTCTGCCACTCCGATACCATTTGTCGATTCCTTGCCGATACCACGAGACGACGACCCTATGCAATTAGGAGGATCTCGCCTCACTCAGGCGGAGAGGGATCGTCGTTTTCGTCTCCAGCTTTGCCTGTATTGTGGAGAGGCTGGTCATCGCTTGAATCGCTGCTCTCTGCGTACATCCCGCCATCGTTCTCAAGCTTCATCAACTTCGCGCACCCAAGCTTCATCACCACCGCGACCCCAAGCTCCACCCACTCGCCGCACCCCAGCAACACAGGTTCCAGCGGCTTCTCCTGCTCCTCTACCGCCATCTACAGGTCGGACTTTGTCACGTCTTCAACTCACTGGCACGCTCGCCTGGGATATTACTAAGCACTTTGACATTTGTGCCCTTATTGACTCTGGTTCAGATGACAATTTTATTGATGAAACACTTGTTAAACGTTTGTCTATTCCCGTTTCTGAATTACATGTATCTAGGGTGGTCCGTTCCCTCGACGGGGGCCGCCTGGCGAGCGTGACTCATCAGACTGAACCATTAACTCTTAAATTATCTGGTAACCATTTTGAGTCCATTTGTTTTCCCGTCATTCCCTCCCGCTCTGCTCCGGTTGTGCTCGGACTTACCTGGCTAGCTCAGTATAACCCCCAGATTGACTGGGTCAAGACTAGATTCGTTAATTGGGGTGATTTTTGTCACACACATTGTCTCCAGTCCGCATTCCCTCGCATCGGGCTCGTACGTATTGTTACCCCGGAAGTCATAGATTTGTCGGTTGTCCCCACTACATACCATGACCTTAAGGAGGTTTTCAGTAAGGACCGCACATTGTCCTTACCACCACACCGTCCTTATGACTGTTCCATTAATCTTCTCCCAGGTGCCACACTTCCCTCGTCCCGTCTTTATAATATTTCTAGACCTGAACGTGAATCATTAGAGGACTATATTACCACGTCACTCGCTTCGGGTCTCATCCGCCCTTCCAACTCTCCTCTAGCCGCCGGATGTTTTTTTGTAGAGAAGAAGGATAAGACACTTCGTCCTTGTATTGATTATCGGGCCCTTAATCTCATTACGATTAAAAATAAGTATCCCCTTCCGCTTCTCAATTCTGCGTTTAACCCCTTACATACTGCCAGATATTTCACCAAATTGGACCTCCGCAATGCTTATCACCTTGTCAGAATAAAGCAGGGGGACGGATGGAAGACCGCCTTTAACACTCCACTGGGTCATTTTGAATATCTGGTCATGCCTTTTGGCCTCACCAATGCGCCGGCGGTTTTTCAAAACCTCATCAATGATGTTCTTCGTGACATGCTCGATCGTTTTGTGGTCGTTTACCTGGACGATATCCTCATTTTTTCTGCTACCCCCGAACTTCACGTCCAGCATGTTCGTTTAGTTCTCCAACGTCTTCTCGAGAATAGACTTTTTGTCAAGGCTGAGAAATGCGTGTTTCATACTGATTCCGTTCCGTTCTTGGGGTTCATTGTGGAGAAGGGTCAACTCCGAGTGGATCCCGCGAAGATCAAATCGGTGGTCGATTGGCCCACACCCACCACTAGGAAGCACCTCCAAAGATTTTTAGGTTTTGCTAATTTTTACCGCCGTTTTATCCGTAATTTTAGTCAAGTAGCTGAACCACTTACTAAGATTACATCTACCAAGCTCCCGTTTTTGTGGACCTCTGAGACACAAAAGTCCTTTGATAAACTCAAGTTGTTGTTTACTTCGGCACCTGTCCTCGTCCACCCTAACGTGTCCACAAAAGCGTGGGAGCTGTTCTTTCCCAGCGCTCTACCCCGACCAGAGGCTGCACCTCTGTGCCTTCTTCTCACGTCGCCTGACTCCTGCTGAATGCGACTACGACATAGGTAATAGAGAACTACTCGCTGTTGTCTTAGCGCTGCAGGAATGGAGGCACTGGCTGGAGGGCTCGGAGACTCCGTTTGTTGTGTTCACGGACCACAAGAATCTGGCATACATCCGTACTGCTCAACGGCTTAACCCAAGGCAAGCCAGGTGGACATTATTCTTCACCAGGTTCAACTTTACCATAACCTTCCGACCCGGCTCCCAGATTGGTAAGCCTGACGCTTTGTCCAGGATGTACGCTGGCCCTGAGGAGGAGGTCAAGACTGAGACCATCATCCCTCCTTCACAAGTGCTGGGAGCTATACAATGGGACATCGAGAGTCGCGTGATTGAGGGACTCAAGAAGGTCCCATCTCCTAAGAACTGTCCTCTGGGGCGGTTATTCGTCATTCCTGAGCTCCGATCGGAGGTCTTGAACTGGGGCCACAACTCCAAGATCGCCTGCCACCCAGGCATTACTCGTACTGCTTTTCTCCTAGCCCAGCGCTTCTGGTGGCCTACTCTCAAGACTGATGTGATGGAGTATGTTTCTGCCTGTTCCACCTGTGCCCGCAATAAGGCTTCCCATCGGGCACCAGCTGGCCTTCTACGACCACTTCCCATACCCTCCCGCCCGTGGTCTCATGTGGCATTGGACTTTGTTACAGGACTTCCACCATCTAATGGCAACACTGTAATACTGACAATGGTGGACCGATTTTCCAAGATGGCACATTTCATCCCCCTTCACAAGTTGCCCTCGGCACTCAAGACTGCAGACTTAATTACACGCCACATTTTCCGGCTGCATGGTATTCCGTTGGATGTAGTCTCGGACAGGGGACCACAATTTTTTTCAGCAGTTTGGAAGGCTTTTTGCAATTTGTTGGGAGCATCTCCAAGCCTCTCTTCTGGTTACCACCCACAGACTAACGGTCAGACGGAGCGCACCAATCAAGATCTGGAGGCTGCCATCCTTTGCGTTTGCCACCAGCAGCCAGCCTCCTGGGCGCTCAGTCTACCTGGGATTGAGTACTCTCACAACACTCTCATCAGCTCGGCAACAGGTATGTCCCCTTTCCACTCTGCCTACGGTTACCAACCTCCTGCTTTTCCTTCCCTGGAATCTGAGGTCGCTGTTCCATCTGTGGCTGCCCACCTACGCCGTCCACGTCAAGCCTGGCAGAATACCCGGTCCGCACTGTCACGCACCTCGGAGCGCAATCAGCGTCTCGCCAAACGCCACCGCAGCACAGCACCTGATTACAAGCCCGGTCAGAAGGTATGGTTATCATCACGGGATTTACCCCTCCAAGTTTCCTCCAAAAAACTGCAGCCACGATTTATTGGACCGTACACCATCGAGAAAGTCATCAACCCTTCAGCGGTTCGTCTTCATCTTCCGGACTCTCTCAAGATCCATCCAGCCTACCACGTCTCCCTGCTCAAGCCCGTGTCCTCCAGTCCCTTGAGTCCTCCAGAGGTGCCTCCTCCTCCTCCCAGGCTTATCGATGGACATCAGGCGTTCACGGTCAAGGCCATTCTTGACGTGAGAAGAAGGGGCAGGGGTTTCCAGTACCTGGTCGACTGGGATTGTTACAGCCCCGAGGACCGATCTTGGGTCCCGCGTTCGC